>NW_027512420.1:300000-522006 GCF_048772815.1 Callospermophilus lateralis | reverse complement strand
GCACTGAGGGTAGCTCGGTCTAAAAATTTCCAATCATTGGGAGTAAGCCATTGTGCGCTGTGGCTTTCTAATAAAGTCAACTTGTAGGGCACAGTGGGGCCATTGTGAGCACAAGTCTTTTTATGTTTTTCAAGAAAACGCAGGCTTAATTTTTTTGTAGACACTCTGGGTTCCTTCCTGCCTAGGGGTCAACTCCTCATCCTCTGAGTCCTGATCTCCTTGATCCATTTCCCCCACTTCCTCCTCTTGATCCTCGTCTAAGTCTTTGACCTCAGCCTGGGCAGGCTTATCTATCTGACTGCGGGTGACTGGGAAGGCGAGAACAGGCTGATGGAGTGGCTTAGCCTTTGTATTAGACCGCCGTGGGCCAGTTTGCATTGACTCCGTGCCTAAGGCTAATGAACAGAGCTCAGAGTCTAGGGATCTTAATTCTTTTAAAAGTTTGATCTGTTCCCGTCTATGTTGGAGAGACTCTCACAAGGGAGCCAGGCTAGGCAAGGGAAGTGGGGAAAAATATCTGGGTTGCATTTTGCTCCTGAAAGGCTGGAGCACAAAAGGCAGGAGGGATATAGGAGGTAGGTAGATGTGTAAGTCCTATAGGCTGTGGCAGGGTCCTGAGAGGTGGCGCATTTTCTGAATTGTAGCTTGCTGCTTCCTTCTCCAAGGTAGCCTCCGTCCCAGGGGTCAATGTGTCTCTGGGATTTAAAACTCGATAAAGGTGTTTGGTAACCATTGGAGCCTTATTCATTAGGGTGGTATTTTGAGGGGGACTAGGAAGGTTCCCAGGGTCCTGGGGAGACTGAGAAGGGTCAATGTCTATACTAACTGATGGGCATGCCGTGGGGAGACGAGAGGTGTTTTGCATAGTCTCTTCTCCAATCCTGACAAGTTGTAAGGTACCATTGTCAAAGGGTGAACTTTTAAGAATTTCATTAATTAAGTTCCAGTAAGAAAAGGTGGGAACTGGCACTTTTTCTGGGCCAAAGGTTTCATAATAATCTTTTAAACAGTCTCTTACTCTAAGCCATCTTTTGCCATCAATGGTCACTTCAATGTGAAACCATGTACACAATTCTCCTATGTATTAGAAGAAAAATTTTAAGTCCTTTTTCTTAACACGCACCCCTCATGTCTTGAAGGACTCCTTGAGGCCTGACAAAAACAAATCATGTGACGAAACTGCTTATCCCATGGTGGGTCACTCACCGTGCGTCATCCCCACTCTCCTCCTGGATCTGTCTCTTTGTGGTGTCTGCTGAGGCAATCGCGAGCTCCACTTGATGAAGTCTTCCAGGAGGACGGGGTTCCCAATCAGTCTAAGGCTCGAGCCCCAGTCAGTGGGTGCCAGTAGTCACGGCTGGAAAGACACATCAACAGGGGCAGCGAACCTAGATGCGGAGGAATGAAGGGACAAGAGACACGAGAGATGACAGCAAGACAGGAGTTCTGATCAAGCTGCAAACTTTTATTTTTCACACAGGGGCATTTATATGCTGGAGATGGGAAAGCTCTCTTATCCAAAGTTCCTGGATGTCTTCACAAGGTGAGATAAACTCAGGATGTTTCAGGAATACAGATGGCAACAGGATGTCTCAGAGACACAGTTGGCTACAGGATGTCTCCCAGACAGGATGTCTCCATGGGGGCTGTTTCTTGTAAGTGTCAGGCTATTCTTTGAAGGTGAATTCCTTCTATGCCTGACAGTCAGGGATTCAGTATTTCAAATGGAAAATTGGAAAAAGAATCCAATGTGTATTCAGAACAATGCCTTGACATTACCTTCATCCCATGTAAGACACAATTAGAGGAGAAGAGTTAGAAAATCTGTGAATACACATCTGGAATGGAAAATGCTCAGGAGTTCACAACCTTGGAGGTGGTATAGGAGTTTCCAAAAGTCAGGGACAGGGTAAAAACACCACAAACATGGAGCTCTGCCGGCCTAAATATTTCTTGAGAAACTTCATCTGAGGTTGTTTTTAGGAGCTTTAGCTTCCTTTATAGTGAGACGATCAAAGCTGGGTCAGCATCTATGTGACCTAGAGGACATTGTTTCTTATTTTCCAATGAACATGAGGCAGCAGTGCTGAATTCTCTCTTTGTAGGGAAACTGTGGCCACTGGTGGCTAAGTGTCTCCCAGGGTGGAATGTGAAGCCATTGGTCATCCTCCAATTTTTGTGGTGTTTCTTGCAGCTGCACTGGGAGTTTGATATTTGCTTCACAAAATACAAGAAGTTCAACTGGGACACAGTGATGGAGGGAGTTCTGTCACGTGTGGTGGGTAAGGGTCTGCAGGAGAATGCACCAACAAGGCTTCTATCCCACATAGCTTGCCCTCTTGACCATAGCAATCTGATTGTAAACATTGCCCTGAATCCTCTCCATATAACAAGATGCCTTTACATACAAGGATCTGGGGCTTGTACCATGTCAGTCACAAACCATTTGGAAGCGAAGGGCAGATGCAGATGACCCGACCACAGATGTTTTAACACACACCAGCACACCACTGCTCTAGGCCGACTACTCAGCAGGCTCCAAATTACTGGCATCTCCGTTCTACACCATTTTCATGAAACCCAGTCAATCAAGGCACTGTCTGGTACACTGATGGTCATCAATAGGACATCCATAGGTTCTCCAGGTCCACCCGGTCATGGGAATGTCAAAAATTTAAAGGTATTTATCTAGCCATTTTTCAAGGGTGAAGTTGGAGGCACTGTGGGTTTCAATTCATTCAGGAATGATTAAATGGAGAGGAAGCTCATTTCAATGAAAGCTCTGGAGAACTATCACACGCAAGGCTTCCCAAAGACAGGCCAAAAGGTCCCATGAAGCCAGACCTATTGAGGTCTACAATTTGAGGTCCATATGTGTTTTGACTTGCAACTATGGCTGCCAAGTCTTTAAGAATAAAATCATGTGATATCCTTCCCAAGATTCCCAGTGCTCTGTGGAAAGCCAACCTGGGCATAGATCCCAGTTTCCAAGGGCGACTCTCATGCATGGCCTCCTAAAATCCCAACACAATACAAGGCAATACTTCTTTGAGGTAAGTTCCAGAACTCAGTCTCTAAGGAGAATCACACCAGTGTTCAAGCCCAGGTGGACCCAGTCATCTATTCCAAGCGCCACACAAATGACCGCAATTAAAATCAAGACACTCCCACATGGCCCTCATTTTCTTCCATATAGACACTCATCATAACCTCTGGCTGGAGGTTTCCATGAGGGGCACAGCCTAAGACAGTGTCCAAAATAAGCTCCCTTGCATCCATTTGCCTAAAGTCAGTGTGGCCGGGACATCCTTCCTGTGAACCAGGAGTGTTCAAAGAGGCCTGCCGTTAATATTGCTCTTATTCTCAATTTTGAGGCCTACTGACTGTGGTGTTTAGATTCTTTATGTTAATTGGAGTCATGAGAAAACCCAAGAACCTATGGTCTAGTGTCTGCAGGGCTTTGAAGAACTCATTTGACCCAAAGGATCCATATTCTCAATGATGGAAGTCAGAAACCTTACAGAGGAAGGCGAGAAACTTCATCCAAAATGACTGCTCTTTTGGCTTTTTGATTTGCATGCACACATGGGATTTTTCTTTAGATCCATCAGGTGCTGAGAATCTAAGCCACAGCCTCACACAGGGCCAAGAGGCTGATTCAGACACATCCCTTTCCAAAGCAATTAAGAAAGAGCCACAGGTAATGTTTATACATTTCCATTTGAAAACTGTTTTCTTCAGGCTTCAAAAAGGCATAGCCTGAGGCCAAGACCTTCCTGACATTCAGGGCAACAGAAGGATATGTAAGCAAAAGGCCCAAAGCGGGGTTTTTCCATTGAGACTTTCCTGGTCACACTGATATCTGAGTTTTCTGAGATGCTCATCATTTCCTTCAGCTCTCTAGTACATGGCCGTATCACAGAGCGTGGAGGTGGTTCATATCTTGGACACAATACCATGAGCGTATTCTGGAGGTTGCCCATAATTCAGGTAGAGAACAGGAACTTAAGAAGATATTAGGTGTTGCCCATCCATTAGGCAAGCCGCAGACCATTCATAAATTGGGCAGAATGAATGCTGGGAAGATTTCTACTAGAAAGGACACATGTATTTATGCATTCTCTTTTCTATTGTCTACAACCATGGACACAGTGGGATACACAGATATAGAAAGACTAGCCTTGTCAAACGACTTATTAGAATCAGTTCACACCAAACCAAACAAACCGACTTTCTTACCTATTCTCAGAACATGAGACAAAACCACAAACCAATACCCACACCCACACCCACACAGACCCCCAAGTACCTCTGTGACAATACGGAGTGTCGTTTGATGGTGGGCCATAAGAAATTCCCTCATAATGGGCTGTCCTGTCTCAGATCTAGTCTCTGTGGCCAACTTTGTGAATCTGTAAGGAGCCAGTGGTGAGCCACTATCTGCTTTCTCAGGAAAGGCCCCTCTTCAGACCTTCCTGGCATTTGGCCATCCTCACATAAGTAGGTACCAAGAAAGACTGACTCTGTCTTTGGTAAATCCGAAAAATTTTGACCACTGGGACTGTGACTGGGACTGGCTCTGGATGCCTGGCTTTCTGGATCCCAAGTTCAGAGAATTCCATCACCAAGGAAGTGAGGTGAGGTCACTTCCTTCAGGAACTGAATGAGGTCCATACCTTGGCAACCACTTTGTCCTAACAGTTGCTTCCAAGGGTCCCATGAGATGGAGGCTGCACCTACTTACTCTGACATTTTCACAAGTTAGAATGGTATAAAACCATAGGCACCCAGGAACAGCTCTCCACACAGGCCTGGTTTGCTGCATCTTCTTTACATTAAGAAGAGAGAGGCTGATTCTGACACAACCCTTCATCCTGACCAGGTTGTTTGCAATGAAAGATGACTTTTGCTCTCTGAGGTCCTTAATAGCTTCCTACATCTTCTCCAGGGATCATCTTTAATGACCTTTGAGGTTCTCAGCAGGTGAAAGATCCCTTAATTTCTGTCTTGTAAGACCAACTCTGTCCCTGCTCTTCTGTAAAGTTAGATTGAGGGAAGAGTGTATGGTTAGGGTTAATAACATGTTCAATCTGTGTTAGGAACTATTCTGCTGGATGAATAATGTTATTGGGAACCTACGATATTTATAAGAATATGTAGGTGAAATATATGTATGAAAACAGAAATCTAAGATTTGAAACCCTGAAGGGCATTGGGCCCTTCATTGGTATACTTAGTGTTGACTTACTTTCTGCACAGATGTCTCAGATAAATAAATATACAATGGCATAGGACCTTGTACATTGGATGATTGAATGTGGAAGAGAACATCCAGTCAAAAAGGGATAGTAGGTAAGATTAGGAAGATAGTTGGTAGGTTTTGGAAGGAGAGTGAGTATAGGATTTGGAAAAAAAAAACTTCTTTAGCAATAGGGTTTTTGTTAGAGGGTGAAGGTAAATGTCAGCACATATGAAGATTCAGTCACAATGATGAACTTTGGAAAATATGTAGGAAATCAGATAATAATAGAGACATTACAAAATCAGGGAAAGTACAAAGTGAGTGATAGGATTAGACATTTTGAACAGGGTTGAGTTTGAATATATAATCTTAGGAAGAAACAAATATGTAGTCACCAATAGGATTGACATTTGAGAGCATTAGGCAATGTGGACATGGATGTTTTTAGTAATCCCTGTTCACTTTCCTTTTATTCTTTGGTACAATCATAAGTGTAACCTTTGCATTTTGTGTCCAGAATATTACTGTGATAAAATGTATATGTAGATGGCGTGACATTAGTATTTCTTCCAGCATTTCTGGGAGCAATGTTTTGAAGTCCTATAAATTAGTATTGGTGGTACAAAGAGGTGTACACTGTGTCTATGAATATAGAGATAGTGCATGAATAGACCACATTGTGAATCAATAATATAACTGGTCCCACTTTAAATAATAGATTGAATTCATATCTGAAAATATATAAGAAATCTTATATCGATATACCATCATTCATTCCAACCAGCAATACATGTAATGGTAATATTAGGGTTATGGTTTATCACGAAGTGTTTTGAGTTTTGCTTCAAAAGTGATCATGGAAATCGAAAATAATGTGTTTGGAAAGAAGTCTCATGAAAAGACCCATCAAAAACATGGAGGAATACATGTGTTCTGTAGAATAAAGTGATTGAATGTGAACAAAATGCCTATAAATTTGCAAATTTTTGGATGAAATATATTTGCTATGATGAGCATAAACTGAAGAAATAGTAATGTACCAGTGTTGAATAAAATAAATGTCAAAATGCACAACATGTCCCATAGGAATCTACTTGTATTGATGTTAAACTGGTTCAGTTACTGTGGAAATATTAGGATTTGTATGCACCTTTCACTGAAGATAGTTTTCAGTACTAGGAAACAAATATGTATTTCAGGTGAATGAATAATTTTGAGAATACTCTTGTGAAAATTTGATTATAAATACACATACTTGAATATGAATGAGTTTAGGGAGTGTATAACAAGACATATATTTCATATTTTGAAAAATCTGGAGAGTGTGTATATATATATATATATACATACACAAACACACAGACATTAAAAATAGCATAATATATTCCAATTGAAATTCACCATGAAATATATGTCATCTACAGATCCAAATGTATTTATTTTATTGAATATGGATTTATGTATAATGTTCTTAAACAAGGAAGCTCACTCATAGATTGAATTTTCAGTTCCAACAGCTTTTAGGAGGAGTGATCTCTTACAATTTGTATCTGCCAAGTCAGTCACCTCACAAGAATGTACGTGTGGTATCAGGTAAGATTCTATAATTGCATGTAAAAATACATGTGCTGAATAGGATACAGAGAAAGGGATGCCTTGACATTACAATCACGGAGACTAAGGCACAATTAGAGAAGAAGAGTTAGAAAATCTGTGAATAAATATCTGGAATGGAATATGCTCAGGATTTCACAACCTTGAAGATGGAAGAGGAGATTTCAAAAGTAAGGGACAGGGAAAACAGTCCACAAACATGGAGCTCTGGTTCCCTAAATCCTTCTTGAGAAACTCACTCTGAGTTTGGGCACTTGAAATATATGTTGTTGTCGGGAGATTTAGCTTCCATTGTAGTGAGACAATCAAAGCTGTGTCTGCATCTATGTTACCTCGAGGACATGGTTTCTTATTTTCCACTGAATATGTGGCAGCAGTGCTGAATTTTCTTTAGTAGGTAAACTGTGGCAACTGGGGGATAAGTGTATTCACATGTGGACTGTGAGGCCATTTGGTCATCCTCCACTTTTCGTCGTGTTTCTTGCTGCTGCACTGGGATTTTGGTATTTGCTTCATGATATACAAAGAATTCAACTGTTACCCGGTGCGTGAGTGAGTTCTGTCACTTTTGGTAGGTCAGGGTCTGCAGGAGAATGCACCAACCAGGCTTATATCTCACATGACTTGCCCCCTTGACCATAGCAATCTGATTCTAAACATTGCCCTGAATCCTGTCCATATAACAAGATGCCTTTACATACAAGGGTCTGCTGGCTGCACCATGTCAGTCACAAGTCATTTGGAAGCCAATGGAAGATCCACATGGCCCCACCACAGTTGTTTTATTGCACACCTGCCCAGCACTGCTGTAGGCCCACCTCTCAGCAGGCTCCAACTTCCTGGTATCTCTGTTCTGAACCATTTTTATGAAAACCAGTCAATCAAAGCACTGTCTTGTAATCTCATGATCAGCCACAGGATATCCAAAGATTCTCCAGTGCCACCTGGTCATGGGAAGTTTAAAAATTTCTTGGTATTTATCTACCCATTTTTCAAGGTTGAAGTTGGAGGCACTGTGTGTTTCATTTCATTCTGGAACTATTAAATGGTTAGGAAGCTCATTTCAATGAAATCTCTGCAGAAGTCTCACAGGCAAGGCTTCCCAAACAGTGGCCAAATGATCACATGAATCCAGGCCCATTGGGATCTACATTGTGACATCCGTGTGTTTTGACTCTCATATATGGCTGCCAAGTCTTTCAGAATAAAATCATGTGGTAACCTGGCTGAGATTCCCAGTGCTCAGTGAACAGCCACCCTGGGCCTAGATCTCATTTTACAAGGGTGACTCTCATGTGAATCCTCCTAAAATCCCAACACAATTCATGGCAATACGTCTCTGAGGTGAGGTCCACAACTCAGTCTCTAAGGGGAATCACAACAGAGTTAAAGCCAAGGTGGACCCAGTCATCTATTCCAACGGCCACACATGACCACAATTAAAACCAAAACACTCCCACATGGCCCTCATCTTCTTCCATATGGACACTCATCATTACCTCTGGCTTGAGGTTTCCATGAGGGGCACAGCCCAAGACAGTGTCCAAAATAACCTCCATTGCCCCTCATTTGCCTAAAGTCAGGGTGTCCTGGACACTCGTCCGGGGAACCAGGAGTGATCAAATAGGCCTGCTATTAATATTGCTTTGCTCCTCCAATTTGAGGCCTACTGACTGTCAGGTATAGATTCTTTATGTGATTTGGATTCTGGAGAAAACCCAAGCACCTATGGGATAGCCTCTAAAGGGCTTTGAAGAACTCATTTGATCCAAAGGTTCCTATTCTCACTTGATGGAGGTGAGGAACCTTACAAGGGAAGGCGAGAGACTTCTTCCATAATGACTGCTCTTTTGGCCAATTTAGTTTTGGATGCAAACATGGGATTTTCTTTACATCCATCATGTGCTGAGAATCTAAGCCAAAGCCTAACACAGGACCTAGAGCCTGATTCAGACATATCCCTTTCCAATGCAATTAAGCAAAGAGTCACAGGTGATGCCCATTGATTTCCATTTGAAAACTGTTTTCTTTAGGCTTCCCAAAGGGGTGGCCAGAGGCAAAGACCTTCCTGACATAGAGGGCAACAGAACAATAGGTAACCAAAGCAGTATTTCTCCACTGAAACTTTCCTGATTACACTGATATCTGAGTTTTCTGAGTTGCTCGCCATTCCCTTCAGCTATCCAGTACATAGCCATGTCACAGAGATTGGTGGTGGTATACATCTTGGACACAAAACCATGAGCCTATTCTGGAAAGTGGCCAGAATTCAGAAAGAAAACAGGAACTTAGGAAGATATCGGGGGTTGCCCATCAATAATGCAAGCCACAGTCCATTCATAAATGGGAAGTATGAATCCGGGGGAGCTTTCTACTAGACAGGACACATCCATTGAAGCATTCTCTTTTCTAATGTCTACAACCCCTGACACAGTGGGATACACAGACCTAGAAACACTCGCCTTTTCAAACGACTTACTAGAATCAATTAACTCCAAACAAAACAAACTGCCTTTCTTACCTATTCTCAGAACATGAGACAAAACCACAAACACACACCCACACCCACAAATGCACCTCCTTCCCCCAAGTAGGTCTGTGACTATCCGCAGTGTCCTCTGAGTGGTGGGCCATACTATGTTTCCATGAAATGGCCTGTTCTGTCTCAGATCTGTTCTCCTTGTCCAACTCTGTGAAGTGGACAGGAGCCAGCGGTGAGCCACAACCTGGTTTCTCAGGAAAGGGCCCTCTTCAGAGCTTTACTGGCATTTGGCCATCCTCACATCAGTAGGTACCAAGAAAGACTGACTCTGTCCTTGGTAAATCCAAACAAGTGAGATCACTGGGACTGGGACTGGGACTGGCTGTGGGTGCCTGGCTTCCTGGACCACATGTTCAGAGATTTCGAACACCAAGGAAGTGAGGTGAGGTCACTTCCTTCAGGAACTGAATGAGGTCACTGCCTTGGCAAACACATTGTCCTAATTGTTGCTTCCAAGGCCCCATGAGATGGAGGCTGCCCCTACTTCCTGTGACACTTTCACAAGTTAGAATGGTATATCATCCATAGGCACTCCAGAGCAGCTCTCCACACTGGCCTGTTTTGGTGCATCTTCTCTACATTAAGAAGAGAGAGGCAGATTCAGACACAACCCTTCATCCTGACCAGGTTGTTGGCCATGGAAGGTGACTCTTACTCTCTCAGGTCCTTCATAGCTGCCTACATCTTCTACAGGGATCATTTCTGAATGGACGTTTGAGGTTCTCAGCGGGTGGAAGATCCCCTAAATTCCTGTATTGTAAGACCAACTCTTTCCCTGCTCTTCTGTAAAGTTAGATTGAGGGAACAGTGTATGGTTAGGGTTAATAACATGATCGATTTGGGTTAGGAATTGTTCTGCTGTATGAATAATGTTATTGGGAACCTGCGATATTTATAAGACTATAGAAGTGAAATATAAGTATGAAAACAGAAATGTTCTAAGGTTGTATGGTAATTCTAGGCTTAAAATAAAAACATGTTGGAGATTTATGTGTGTCATTTGTGTTGTATAATTGGACTTGTTATCAAAAAGATATGTACAGTTACATGTTACTTTTTACCCTTAGATAAAATTTAAAAGTATTTTTAAGTTAATGAGAGCCTAATCTCTGTGAAGGTTTTATTGTAAAACACAAAGGTAAAATGCCCATTCATTTCCATGTGAAAACTGTTTTCTTCAGGCTTCAGGAAGGAGTAGCCTGAGGAAAAGATGTTCCTGATATTCAGGGCAACATAACAATAGGTAATCAAAAGGCCCAAAGCAGGGTTTCTCCACTTAGACTTTACTGGTCACACTGATATCAGAGTTTTCTGAGATGCAT
The DNA here is from genome assembly GCF_048772815.1 of Callospermophilus lateralis. Taxonomy (NCBI): domain Eukaryota; kingdom Metazoa; phylum Chordata; class Mammalia; order Rodentia; family Sciuridae; genus Callospermophilus; species Callospermophilus lateralis. The sequence continues at coordinate 511,286 of NW_027512420.1, read as the reverse complement.
TCCCTTCAGCTATCCAGTACATGGCCATGTCACAGAGCTTGGAAGTGGTACATATCTTGTACATAAAACCATGAGCCTATTTTGGAGAGTGGCCAGAATTCAGGAAGGATACAGGAACGTAAGAAAATAATAGGTGTTGCCCAATGATAAGGCAAGCCACAGTCCATTTATAAAATGGGCAGGATGAATGCTTGGAAGTTTTCTCTTTGACAGGACACACCCATTGAGGCATTCTCTTTTCTAATGTCTACAACCATGGACACAGTGGGATACACAGACATAGAAACACTCGCCTTGTCAAAGGACTAACTAGAAACAGTTCACTCCAAACCAAACAAACCCCCTTTCCTAACTATTCTCAGAACATGAGAAAAAACCACAAACCCACTCAAACACCCACGAAGTCACCTCCTTCCCCCAAGTAGGTCTGAAACTATCCAGAGTGTCCTCTGACTGGAGGGCAATACTATGTTCCCCAGAAATGGCCTGTCCTGTCTCAGATCTGGTCTCCTGGGTCAACTCTGTGAAGTTGTCAGGAGACAGCAGTGAGCCTCTAACTTCTTTCTCTGGATGGGCCCCTCTTCAGAACTTTCCTGGCTTTTGGCCATCCTCACATCACTAGGTACCACAAAAGACAGACTCTGTCCTTGGTAAATCCAAACAAGTGAGACCACTGTGACTGGAGCTTGGACTGGGTCTGGATGCCTGGCTTCCTGGAACCCAAATTCGGAGAGTTCCATCAACAAGGATGTGAGGTGAGGTCACTTCCTTCAGCAACTGAATGTGGTCACTGCATTTCCAACCACTTTGTCCTAACATTTGCTTCCTAGGGTCTCATAATATGGAGGATGCGCCTACTTCCTGTGACACTTTCACAAGTTCGAATGGTATAGAAACAATAGGCACCTGGGAACAGCTCTCCACACAGGTCCAGTTTGGTCAATCTTCCCTACATTAAGAAGAGAGAGGATGATTCAGACACATGCTTTTAACCTGACCGGGTTGTTTGCCATGGAAGATGACGTTTGCTCTCTCAGGCCTTTCATAGCTGCCTGCATCTTCTCCAGGGATCATATCTGCATGGACCTTTGAGGTTGTCAACAGGTGGAAGGTTCCCTACACCCCTGTATTGTAAGACCAACTCTGTCCCTGCTCTTCTGTAAAGTTGGATTGAGGGAAAAGTGTATAGTTAGGATTAATAACATGTTCGATTTGTGGTAGGAATCATTCTGTTGGATGAATAATGGTATTGGGAACCTGCAATATTTATAAGAATATACAGGTGAAATGTAATTATGAAAACTGAAATCTAGGTAAGAATTGAATACCAGAAAGGCATTGGGCCCATGATTGGGATACTTATCTTTGAATTATGTTCTGCACAGATGTCTCAGATAAATCAATATACAATGGCATAGGACCTTGTACCTTGGATGATTGATTGTTGAAGAGTTCATCCAGTCAAAAAGGGATAGTCGGTAGGATTAGGTAGATAGTCGGTAGGTTTAGAAAAAAGAGTGAGTATAGTATTTGGACAAAAAGTTCTTTAGCAATAGGGTTTCGGATAAAGAGTGAATGTAAATGTCAGCACATGTGAAGAATCAGTCACTATGATGAACTGGGGAAAATATGTAGGAAAAGAGATATCAATAGAGACATTAGGAAATCAGACAAAATATAAAGTGAGTGATAGGATTAGACATTTTCAACATGGTTGAGGTTGAATATATAATCTTGGGAAGAAACAAATATGTACTCACCAATAGGATTGACATTTGAGAGAATTAGGCATCCAAGACATGGATGTTTTTAGTAATCCATGTTCACTTTCCATTTAGGCTTCGGGACAATCCTAAGTGTGACCTTTGCATTTTGTGTCCAGAATATTACTGTGATAAAATGTATATGTAGATCAGTTGACATGAGTCTTTCTTCCACCATTTCTGTGAGCAAAATTTTGAAGATATACAAATTATTATCGAGGGTACCCAGAGGTGTACCCTGTGTCTATCAATATAGAGACAATGCATGAATAGACCATACTGTGAATAAATAATATAACTGGTTCCAAATTAAACAATGGATTGAATTGATATTTGAAAGTATACAAGAAATCTTATATTGATATACAATCATTCATTCCCACCAGTTTTACATCTAATGGTAATATTAGGTTTACGGTTTATCATGACGGGTGTGTGAGTTTTGCTTCAAAAATGATAATGGAAATCAAAAATAATGTCTTTGGAAAAAAGTCTCATTAAAGGAGCAGTCAAGAAACGTGGAGGAATACATGTGTTCTGAAGCAGGAAGTGATTGAAAGTAAAACAAATGCGTATAAATTTTCTAAATTGTGAATGAAATATTCATACTATGATGTGCATAAACTGGACAAATAGTAATGTACCAGTGTTGAATAAAAATGAACGTCAAAATACAATTATATTCCATAGGAATCTTCTTGCATTTATGTTAAACTGGGTCAGTTACTGTAGAAATATTAGAATTTTTTTTGGTGTTATAATACAATTTATTTTAGCACTAGCATGCCACAGAATGTCGAGGAAAGAGCAATGGATTTTTAGTTATCGCACTAGTAATCTATCATTAAATGACTATTTTGGGGAGTCTAGAAATTACATAAGGCTATGTAACATTTTTTTTTTATTTAGCATTCATAAAAACTCAGAATTTTGGTAATATTTCTACTTTTTTATTTTTTTTTTATTTTTTCAGTTGTTGATCGACCTCATTTTATTTATTTATATGTGGTGCTGAGAATATAACCCAGTGCCTCACACATGCTAGCCAAGCATGTTACCACTGAGCCAGACACCCAGACCCTCCACATTTATCTTATAATCAAACACTCCTCTCCCTCTTCTTTACTCACTTTCTTCCTCATTTTCCCCCTTCTCTCTCTTCCTTTTTCATTTTCCCTCCATAGGAGTTTTTCTCTCATGTCATTACAAACAGTAATATGCTATGAAATTTACATTTAAGAATTTTTTTATAGTCATTCCTTTTTCTTGAGAAAATTTAATAATTATAATAACCTATAGATATATTACAATACATTTATTATACATATGTATCTATATTCATGCATATGTATTACATATGATATATATACATATATATTTAAAAGTACTTTGATTAGCCTGTTAGAAATAATATAGACCAAGTCTTTCTTAATTTTCAAGTCTTCTAGAATTAACAGCTTACAGTGAAAATCAAATAAACATATTTAAGTAAACAGGTATCATTCTTATTTATCAATACTTATCATTTAAGTTTTTATATTACATTAAGCTGTGATATGGCATATTAACTCTTATGAATTAGTGAAATTTTATTTGAACAACCTTTTATTTAAGGACCATATGCACTGACATTTTAAATGGCTTTCTTGTGATTTTAATTTCTATCAATTGCATATTTATTGCCAAATACTTATTTTATTAATTTTCATATTCATGATTGATATAAAGTCAATTGTTTAATTCTTCTTGTAAGTAGTTACTTATTACAGTAATAATTCTACATCTTTATAAGAAAAATGGTACAAAGATATTTTCATGCAAAATTAAGAATAATTGCATGCTCTAAATGTTTCATTGTTGATACATATAATAAAGAGCTTTTGATGAGTCTCTTCCCCAGTAAAACATAAAATGCAAAGATATAGTTGGGTATGTATGTCCAAATAAAGATAAGGAAAAATACACATTATCAGCTACAAACTATCAAATAAAAGATGAAAAGAACAATCCAACACATTGTACGAACTTGTCAGATGAGGTAGCCTAAGACTAGACCTGGTCCATGACAAAATATTCACGAAAAAAAATGAAATATGAAAAATATAGAAAATGATATGAATTTTTCATGAAGGTAGGTGGATTATCCTTTAATCTCAATATATGTTCATTTCAAAAGCCAGTTTTCTGGTAAAATAAATTTGTGATATTTACAACTACACAAAACAAACTTTCTGCTTATCAAAATGAATGCATCTCAACTCCTTTTTAGCTGATTTCTTCCCACTCAATTTTAAACCTTTGTTTATTTATTTTTATTGGTTTTTCAAAACATTACAAAGCTCATGATATATCATCTTTCATACATTTGACTGAAATGGGTTATGAACTCCCAATTTTCCCCAAATACGAATTGCAGAATCACATCAGTTACACATTCACATTTTTACATAATGTCACATTAGTGACTGTTGTCCTCTGCTACCTTTATTATCCCCTACTATCCCCCCTCCCCTTTCATCCTATCTTCCCTCTCTTCCTCATCTGCTTTTTCACTTCTCTCTCTTGATCCCGCCTTTCCCCTCACAACGTCTTATATGTAATTTTGTGTAACAATGAGGGTCTCCTACCATTTCCATATGCTTTCCCTTCTCTCTCCCTTTCTCTCTCCCACTTGTCTTTGTTTAATATTAATCTTTTCCTCATGCTCTTCCTCCCTGTTCTATTCTTAGTTACCCTATTTTTATCAAAGCAGACATTTGGCATTTGTTTTTTTAAGGATTGGCTAGCTTCTCTTAGCATAATCTGCTCTAATGCCATCCATTTCCCTGCAAATTCTATGATTTTGTCATTTTTTAGTGCTGCATCCATCGTGTATAGATGCCACATTTTTTTTTATCCATTCATCTATTGAATTGCATCTAGTTTGGTTACACAGTCTAGGTATTGTGAATTGTGCCACTATGATCATTGATGTGGCAGTATCCCTTTAGTACACTCTTTTAAGATCCTCAGGGAATAGTCCGAGAAGGGCGATAGCTGGTTCAAATGGTGGATCCATTCCTAGCTTTCCCAGGAATCCCCATACTGCTTTCCATGTTGGCCTCACCAATTTGCAGTCCCACCAGCGGTGTACAAGTGTCCCCTTTTCCCCATATCCTCGTAAACACTTGTTGTTGTTTGACTTCATAATGGCTGCCAATCATACTGGAGTGAGATGGTATCTTAGGGTAGGTTTGATTTGCATTTCTCTGACTGCTAGATATGGTGAGCATTTTTTCATGTACTTGTTGATTGATTGTATGTCCTCCTCGGTGAAGTGTCTTTTCAGGTCCTTGGCCCATTTGTTGATTAGGTTATTTGTTATCTTATTGATAATTTTTTTGAATTCTTTGTATATTCTGGATATTAGGGCTCTATCTGAAGTGTGAGGGGTAAAAATTTGTTCCCGGGATGTAGGCTATCTATTTACTTCCCTTTTTGTTTCTCTTGCAGAGAAAAAAAAACTTTTTAGTATAAGTAAGTCTCATTTTTTTTATTCTTGTTAAGAACTCTTGGGCTATGAGCGTCCTATTAAGAAATTTGGAGCCCGACCCCACAGTATGTAGATCGTAGCCAACTTTTTCTTCTATGAAACGCAGTGTCTCTGATTTTATATCTAGATCCTTGATCCATTTTGAGTTAAATTTTGTGCATGGCGAGAGAACGGGATTCAGTTTCATTTTGTTGCATATGGATTTCCAATTTTCCCAGCACCATTTGTTGAAGATGCTATCCTTCCTCCACTGCATGCTTTTAGCCCCTTTATCAAATATAATAAAGTTGTAATTTTGTGGATTGGTTTCTGTGTCCTCTCTTCTGTACCACTGGTCCACCTGCATTTTTCGGTACCAGTTCCATGCTGTTTTTGTTACTATTGCTTTGTAGTACAGTTTGAACTCTGGTATCGCTATACCTCCAGATTCACACTTCCTGCTTAGAGTTGCTTTTGCTATTCTGGGTCTTTTATTTTTTGATATGAATTTCATGATTGATTTATCTATTTCTACAAGAAATGCCGTTGGAATTTTGATTGGCATTGCATTAAACCTGTAGAGAACTTTGCGTAATATTGCCATTTTTATGATGTTAGTTCTGCCTATTCATGAACAGGGCACATGTTTCCATCTTCTGACATCTTCTTCTATTTCTCTCTTTAGATTTCTGTAGTTTTCATTATATAAATCTTTCACCTCTTTTGTTAGGTTGATTCCCAAGTGTCTTATTTTATTTGAGGATGTTGTGAATAGAGTGGTTTTCCTCATTTCCATTTCAGAAGTTTTTTTTCTGTTATACAGGAATGCATTTGATTTATGCGTGTTAATTATATATCCTGCCACTTTTCTGAATTCATTTATTAACTTTAGCCATTTCTTTGTAGACATTTTTGTGTCTGTTAAATATATTATCATGTCATCTGCAAATAGTGATACTTTAAATTCTTCTTTTCCTATTTTTATGCCTTTAATTTCTTTTGTCTGTTTAATTGCTCTGGCTAGTATTTCAAGAACTAAATTGAATAGAAGTGGTGATAGAGGGCATCCCTGTCTTGTTCCAGATTTTAGAAGGAATGCCTTCAGTTTTTTCTCCATTTAGGATGATGCTAGCCTGAGGTTTAGCATATATAGCTTTTACAATGTTGAGGTAAGTTCCTGTTATCCCTAGTTTTTATAGAGTTTTGAACATAAATGGATGCAGAACTTTGTCAAATGCTTTTCTGCATCTATCGAGATGATCATATAGTTCTTGTCTTTAAGTCTATTGATGTGGTGAATGGCATTTATTGATTTTCGTATATTGAACCATCCTTGCATCACAGGGATGAATCCTCCTTGATGATGTTGCACAATTATTTTGATATGCTTTTGTACTCGATTTGTCAGAATTTTATTGAGAATTTTTGCATCCAAGTTCATTAGAGAAATTGGTCTGTAGTATTCTTTCTTTGAAGTGTCTTTGTCTGGTTTCGGGATCAGGGTGATGTTGGCCTCATAGAATGAATTTGGAAGAGCTCCTTCTTTTTCTATTTCTTGAAAAAGCTTGAAAAATATTGATTTTAATTTTTCTTTGAAGGTTTTGTAGAAATCCGCTGTATTCCCATCCGGTCCAGGGCTTTTTTTGGGTTGGCAGTCTTTTGATTGCTTCTTCTATGTCTTCCTTTGTTATTGGCCAGTTTAAATTGTTTGTGTCTTCCTGACTCAATCTGGGCAGATTGTATGACTTAAGAAATTTATCAATATCTTCACAATATTCTATTTTATTGGAATATAGTGTTTCAAAATACTTTCTAATTATCTTCTATATTTCTGTAGTGTCTGTTGTGATATTGCCTTTTTTATCCCACATGTTAGTAATTTGAATTCTCTTTCTTCTTCTCTTCCTTAGCGTGGCTAAGGGCCTGTTGATCTTATTTATTTTTTCAAAGAACCAACTTTTAGTTTTATCAATTTTTTCAACTTTTTTTTGTTTCAATTTCGTTGATTTCTGCTCTAAATTTAATTATTTCTTGTCTTCTACTACATTTGCTGTTGTTTTGCTCTTCCTTTTCCAGGTTTTTGTGGTGTAGTTTAAGTTCATTTATTTGTTGTTTTTTTTTTCTTTTTTTGAGGAAAGAACTCCAAGAAATGAATTTCCCTCTTAAAACTGCTTTCATTGTGTCCCATAGATTCCGGTATGTTGTGTCTGTATTGTCATTTGTCTCTAAGAATTTTTTATCTCCTTCTTTATGTCTTCTGTAACCCATTGGTCATTCAGTAGCATGTTGTTCATTTTCCATGTGATGTAGGATTTTTCCTTCCTTCTTTTCTCATTGATATCCAGTTTCATTCCATTATGATCAGATATGGTGCACGGTATAATCTCCATGCCTTTATATTTACTAAGAATTGCCCTATGGCATAATATATGGTGTATCTTTGAGTAGGATCCATGTGCTGCTGAGAAGAACATGTATCCACTTGATGATGGTTGATATATTCTATATATGTCGGTTAAGTCTAGGTTATTGATTGTGCTGTTGAGTTCTATAGTTTCTTTATTCAGTTTTTGTCTAGAGGATCTCTCTAATGCTGAGAGTGGTGTGTTGAAGTCACCCATAATTATTGTGTTGTAGTCTATTTGACTCTTGAACTTGAGGAGAGTTTGTTTTATGAACGTTGCACCTCCATTGCTTGGTGCATACAAATTGATAATTGTTTTTTTCTTGTTGGTGGATGATTCCTTTTAACAGAATATAGTGTCATTCTTTATCCCTTTTGATTAACTTAGGTTTGAAGTTGATATTATTCCATATGAGTATGGCAAATCCTTCTTGCTTCCGAAGGCCATGTGAGTGTTGTGATTTTTCCCAACCTTTTACCTTCAGCCTGTGTATGTCTTTTCCTATCATATGAGTCTCCTGAAGGCAGAATATTGTTGGATTTGTTTTTTTGATCCAGGTTACTAGCACATGTCTCTTGATTAGTGAATTTAGGCCATTAACATTTAAGGTTACAATTGAAATATGATTTGTACTTCCAGTCATGTTTATTTATTTATTATATTTTAGTTTGGATAGTTTTTACTTTTTTGGTTACTTTCCTCCCGCTTTACTCAGATACTTCCCACTGTTAGTTTTGGGCACTATTTTTTAACTCTTCTTCTTGTAGTATTTTGCACAAAATGCTTTGCAGTGCTGGTTTTCTGGCTGAGAATTGTTTTAGCTTTTGTTTATCGTGAAAGACTTTAATTTCATTGTCAAATCTGAAGCTTAACTTTTCTTTATATGGTATTCTTGGTTGGAATTCTTTTTTTTTTTTCAGCATTTGAATTACACTGTTCCAGGATCTTCTCACTTTCAAAGAATGTGATGAAAAATCAGTTGTTAACCTAATTGGTTTACCCCTGAATGTAATCTGCCTCCTTTCTCTTATAGCTTTTAATATTCTCTCCTTGTTCTGTATGTTGGCTATCTTCATAATTATATGTCTTGGAGTTGGTCTATTTTGGTTTTGAATGTTTGGGGTCCTGTAGGCTTCCAGGAATTGGCAATACAATCCATCATTCATCTCTGGGAAGTTTTATAGAATTATTTCATTTAATATGTTGTCCATTCCTTTGGTTTGAATCTCAATGCCTTCTTCTATCCTGATGACTCTTAAATTTGTTTTTTGTTTTTTTATGACATCCCATATCTTTTGAATAAATTCCTGGTGGGATTTAAGCATCTTTTCTGTGTTTACTCAATTCTTTTCAAGTTGATAAACTTTGTCTTCATTATCTGATGTTCTGACTTCTACTTGATCTAGTCTATTTGTAATATTCTCATTTGAGTTTTTAATTTGGTTTATATTTTCCTGCATTTCTAGGATTACTGTTTAATATTTTTTTTAAGATCTCTATCTCCTGGTAATGCTCATTCTTTGCCATTTGAATTTGTTTGCTTAATTCATTTTCAAAATATACTTTTATTGCTTGGACTTGCTGCCTCATGTCTTCTCTAATATTCCTTTCCATCTGAGTTCGGTATGCCTTGAGTTCTTTCCCTATCCCTGTTTCTGATGCTTCAAGGTCCTCCTGTAGATTTAAGTTGTCCTGCATTGTTTGTACTCCTTTTTTGCCCTTGTTTTTTCATGATGTTCACGTTACTTTCCAGCTCTATTTGATTGCTGTGTTTCTGCTTTATTCTTTAGATTTGTTTTGGTGTTGTATATCTCTGTTGTCTCTCCTTTGTGTTGGTAAACTATGCATGCTAAAGTGGATTCCGCTTGGAAGTAATTCCGAAGGCCGAGCTCCAGTGATGTCACCTCTCTGCTTTGGCCGGCCCCAGGCTCCTTGCCGAGGTGTCCGAATTGGGGGGTGGGACTTGACTGTCTCTGGTTTGTTTCAGCTCTGGGTCACTGGCAGGCGGGCGGTCTCCAGCCGCCCAATTGTGCGGTTGGTCGCCAGCGGGCAGGCGGTCTCCAGCCGCCCAGTCACGGGGGCAGCAGGTGGGCTGTCGCCGTTGGGTTGTCAATCTCTAGCCACGCAGTCTCACGCTCGGTTGCCGGCGGGCGGGCATTCCTCAGCCCCCCAGTCACTCAGGCAGTGGGTGGAATGTCATGTGCAGGCCTGCGGTCTCCAGCCGCCCAGTCACAAGGGCCTGCCTTCTAGTCCTTTGGTTTCTCCTGCTTGTCCTGGTTTCTTTTTCTAGACCAGATTTCCCCTGAGTGATGCCTCTCGGCAGTTCAAACTGTACTCTGTGCCTGCCGTTTGTTGGGTGTGGAGGGTGTCTTTTGGGAACCCAGACACTCTATTGTTTTGATTTTTTCCACTTACCCCTCCCCCAGCACTGGCTATACACGTTTCGTTATGGCCACTGATGGTAGGGGGAGTCGAAAGTCAGGTGTCTCTAGTTTTTCTTGCGTCTTTATGCAGGCTTGCTCTGATTAACCCTCCCCCGGAAAGCCTAGGAGACATTTTATGCGAATTCCCCGCTGTATGAGAGATGAGCTGAGTAACACACATCTGTTTTATTGTTGCAGTCTATTGGAGAGGGGCGGTGGTTACTTCAGATCTCAAAGATGGTGGCCGCTTGTTTCCTTGGTGGAGTTTCTTTTGTGGGGGATAGAACTATACCACTTTCTTCCCTGTCTGAATTCCCAAACTCAGCCCGGTGATCAGTGGGAGCTCAGCCGGCAGGATTCCACAGAATCCGCAGCAACATTTCTCCCTGCTTCAGGTCACTTCTCGGTGGTGCCCCGCCATCTGAAACAGCAGGCCTGGCTGCATGATTCAATCAGCCCGGATCTCTGATTGCACAGTTGGCTATTGGGAACCCCGGCACTCTATTGTTTTGATTTTTTTTTTCCGCTTGCCCCTCTCTCAGCGCTGGCTAGACAGGTTTTTTTCACCACTGATGGGAGGGGGAGTTGAAAGTCAGGTGCCTCTAGTTTTCCCCTATCTTTATGCAGGCTCCCTCTGATAATCTCTCCCCCAGAAAGCCTAGGAGAGATTTGATGCAAATTCCCCGAAGTATGGGAGAGGAGCTGAGTAACAGTAACAGAATAACAACATTTTATTGTTGCATTCTGTAGGGGAGTGGCTGTCGTTACTTCAGCTCACCAAGATGGTGGCCGTTGGTTTCCTTCGTCGAGTTTCTATTGTGGGGGTTAGAACTGTACCACTTCCTTCCCCATCTGAAACCCTGAACTCAGCCCAGGGCTCAGTGGGGACTCTACTGGCAGAATTCCACAGAATCTGCATCAACGTTTCTCCGTGATTATTGATCGCATCTCGGTGGTGCACTGCTTTCTGTAGCCACTGGACTGGTAGCGCGGATCAGTCAGACAGGATCTCCGGTCGCAGAGTTGGCTCATGTTTGAGACTCATTTACCGGACCTCAGTGCTAGAAATCCTTCTTCTAGGTTTCAGTGCACCCCCATTTTGCTGTAAGTTCCTAACAAGATAGTTTTTTGTCGTTCTTAGTTGTTAGTCACCTGCGCAGTGGCGCGGTACACTGGGTATGATGCTCTCTATTCGCGGCCATCTTGCAATGTCAAAATATTATGATTTGTATGCACCATTCACTAAAGTTAGTTTTCAGTATTAGGAAACAAATATGTATTTCAGGTGGATGAATATTTCTGAGAATAATCTTGTGAAAAGTTCATTATAAATCCTCATACATGAATATGAATAATTTTAGGAAGTGTATAATAAGACACATATATTTCATATTTTGAAAAATCGGGAGAGTATATATATATATATATATATATATATATATATATATATACACACACACACAAACACACACACCGAGACATTAAAAAGTAGCAATATATATGCCAATCGAAATTCATCATTAAATATATAACGTCCACTTATCGAAAAATATACATTTTACTGAAAATGGATTTATGCATAATGTTGGTCAACTAGGAAGCTCACCCATAGGTTGAATTTTCTGTTCCAACAGAGGTTAGGAGGAGTGATCTCTTCTCACAATTTTTATCTGCCATGTCAGCCACCTCAGAAGAATGTACATGTGATACCAGGTAGGATTCTATTTGTGCATATTAAAATACATGTGCTTAATAGGCTACAGAAAAAGGGAGAGAGGAATTCACATATTTGTTAATTTTAAAAACACATGGAGAACTATGTCAATAAACATTAAGGGATGTCCAACTACATACCATGCCTTCTCTGAATTGCTGGTATTTGTATTCTTTTTGGGTTACTATTCTCCATCATATAAGGATTAGTAGTCAGATTCTAGTAGGGTATGGGTTAGTGTCAGAGATTCAGTATTTCAAATGGAAAATAGGAAAGTAAACCCAATGTGTTTGCAAATATGTGCTACACAAAAATCTTCCCACTCACATTAAAAACAATCCCTTGATATTACCCTCACTGGAAGAAATACACAATTAGAGGATAAGAGTTAGAAAATCTGTGAATACATACCCGGAATGGAATATGCTGAGGAGTTCACAACCTTGGAGGTGGTAGATGAGTTTCCAAAAGTAAAAGACAAGGTAAACACTCCACAACATGGAGCTCTGCAGGCCTAAAGACTTCTTGAGATACTGCCTCTGAGTTGGGACACTTAAAATGTATGTTGTTGTCGGTAGCTTTAGCATCCTATGTAGTGAGACCATCAAAACTGGGTCAACATCTATGTGACCTGGAGGACATGGTATCTTATTTTCCAATTAAAATGAGGCAGCAGTGCTGAATTCTCACTTTGTGGGTAAACTGTGGCAACTGGGGGATAAGTGTCTCTCCGTGTGGACTGTGAAGCCATTTGGTCATACTCTACTTTTCGTGGTGATTCTTGCTGCTGCACTGGGAGTTTGGTATTGGCTTAATGAAATACAAGGAGTTTAACTGGGACACAGTGCTGGAGGGAGTTCTGTCACGTGTGGTGGGACAGGGTCTCCAGGAGAATGCACCAACCAGGCTTATGTCCAACATAGCTTGCCCCCTTGACCATATCAACCTGATTCTGAACATTGCCCGGAAACCTATCCATATAACAAGATGCCTTTACATATAAGGGTCTGCTGGCTGCATCATGTCAGTCACAAGCCATTTGAAAGCCAATGGCCAATCCACATGAAACCACCAGAGATGGTTTATCTCACACCTACCCACCTTTGCTGTAGGCCCACTACTCAGCAGGTTCCAACTTACTGGCATCTCTGTTCTACACCATTTTTGTGAAACCCAGTCAATCAAGGCACTTTCTCGTACACTCATGATCAGCAACAGGATCTCCAATGGTTTTCCAGTGCCACCTGGTAATGGGAATTTCAAAAATTTCATGGTATTTATCGAGCCCATTTTTTAAGGTTGAAGTTGGAGGCACTGAGGGTTTCATTTAATTCAGTAACCATTAAATGGTGAGGAAGCCCATTTCAATGAAAGCTCTGGAAGACTCTCACAGGCAAGGCTTCCCAAAGAGTTGCCAAATGGTCACATAAAGCCAGGCATATTGAGGTCTACAATGTAAAATCCTTGCGTGTTTTGACTCTCAACTATGGGTGCTAATTCCTTCAGAAAAAAATTATGTGATAACCTGGCTGAGATTCCCTGTGCTCTGTGGAAAGCCTTCCTGGGCACAGATCTCAGTTTCCAAGGGTGACTCTCATGCATGGCCTCCTAAAATCCCAACAAAACTCATGGCAATACCTCTCTGAGATCAGTTCCAGAACTCAGTCTCTAAGGGGAATCACACTAGAATTCAAGACCAGGTGGAGCCAGTCATATTTTTCAACAACCACACTAATAACCACAATTAAAACCAGAACACTTCCACATGGCCGTCATCTTCTTCCATATAGATACTCATTTTAACCTCTGGCTGGAGGTTTCCATGAGGGGCACAGCCCAAGACAGTGTCCAAAATAAGCTCCCTTGCCCCTCATTTGCTTAACGTTGGGGTGGCCTGAACACCTTCCTGTGAACCATGACTTATCAAATAGGCCTGCCGTTAATACTGCTCTGCTTCTCCAATTTGAGGACTACTGACTGTGGGGTTTAGATTCTTCATGTGAATTGGAATCATTGGAATCACCTATGGGCTAGCCTCTGAAGGGCTTTGAAGAACTCATTTGACCCAAAGGCACCCTATTCTCACTTGATAGAGGTCAGGAACCTTACAGAGGTAGGGAGAGACTTCATCCACAAAAACTGCTCTTTTGGCCATTTTGGTTTTGGATGAACACGTGGGATGTATAAGGTGCTGAGTATCTAACCACAGCCTCACACAGGGCCAAGAGGCTGTTTCAGAAACATCCATTTCCAAAGCAATTAAGCAAAGAGCCACAGGTGATGCCCATTAATTTCCATTTGAAAACAGTTTTCTTCAGGCTTCACAAATTAGTGTCCTGAGGTAAAGACCTTCCTGAAATTCAGGGCAACAGAACAATAGGTAAGCAAAAGGCCCAAAGAAGGGTTTCTCCACTGAGACTTTCCTGGTCCCACTGATATCTGAGTTTTCTTAGATTCTCGCCATTCCCTTCAGCTATCCAGTACATCACCATTTCACAGAGCTTGGAGGTGGTACATATCTTGGACACAAAACCATGAGGCTATTCTGGAGAGTTTCCAGAATTCAGGAAGAAAACAGAAACTACTGAGAGCAGATGTTGCCCTTCAATAAGACAAGCTGCAGTCCATTTGTAAATTGGGCAGGATGAATGCTTGGAAGCTTTCTACTAGACAGGACACATCCATTGATGCATTCTCTTTTCTAATGTCTACAATCACGGACAGAGTGGGATACACAGACATAGAAGCACTCGCCTTGTCAAACGACTTACTGGAAACAGTCCACACCAATCCAAACAAAGAGCCTTTCCTACCTATTCTCAGAACATGAGACAAAACCACAAACCCACACACACACACTCAAAGGCACCTCCTTTGCTCAAGTAAGTCTGTGACTATCCATAGTGTCCTCAGAATGGTGGGCCATTGTATGTTCCCCCAAAATGGCCTGTCCTGTATCAGATCTGGTCTCCTTGGCCAACACTTTGAAGTTGTTAGGAGCCATGGGTGAGCCACTACCTGCTTTCCCAGAAAAAGCTCCTCTTCAGAGCTTTCCTGTCAATTGGCCATCATCACATCAGTAGGTACTAAGAAAGACTGACTCTGTTCTTGGTAAATCAAAACAAGTGAGACCACTGGGACTGGGACTGTGACTGGCTCTTGGTGCCTGTCTTCCAGGATCAAACGTCCAGAGAGTTCCATCACCAAGGCAGTGAGGTGAGGTCATTTCCTTCAGGAACTGAAAGAGGTCACTGACTTGGCAACCACTTTGTCCTAACAGTTACTTCTAAGGGTCCCATGAGATGGAGGCTGTCCCTACTTCCTGTCACACTTTCACAGTTAGAATGGTATACCAACCATAGGTACCTGAGAACAGCTCTCCACACAGGCCTGGTTTGGTCCATCTTCTCTACATTAAGAAGGTAGAGGCTGATTCAGACACATCCCTTCATCCTGACCAGATAGTTTGCCATGGAAGATGTCTTTTGCTCTCTCAGGTCCTTCATAGCTTCCTTCATCATCTCAGGGGATCATTTCTGCATATACCTTTGATGTTCTCAGCAGGTGGAAGATCCCCTACATTCCTGTATTGTAAGGCCAACTCTGTCCCTCCTCTTCTGTAAAGTTAGATTGAGGGAAAAGTGTATGTTTAGGGTTAATAACATGTTTGATTTGCGTTAGGAATCTTTCTGCCGGATGAATAATGGTATTTGGAGCCTGTGATATTTACAAAAATATATAGGTAAAATATAAGTATAAAAACAGAAATCTAGGTAAGATTGGAAGCCAGAAGGGAACTGGGCCCTTGAGTGGGATACTTAGGTTTGAATTATGTTCTGCACATGTGTCTCAGATAAATTGATATACAATGGCATAGGACCTTATACCTTGGATAATTGAGTGTCGAAGAGAACATCGAGTCAAAAAACTATAGTCAGTAGCATTAGGAAGATAGTCAGTAGGTTTAGAAAGAATAGTGAGTATAGGATTTGGACCAAAAGTTCTTTAGCAATAGGGTTTCGGGTAGAGAGTGAATGTAAATGTCAGCATATGTGAAGTGTCAGTCACAATGATGAACTGGGGGAAATATGTATGAAAGCAGGTATCAATAAAGATATTACCAAATCAGGCAAAGTATGAAGTGAGTGATAGGATTAGACATTTTCAACATGGTTGAGGTTGAATATATAATCTTAGGAAGAAACAAATATGTAGTCACCAATTTGATTTACATTTGAGAGCATTAGGCAACCTGGACATGGTTCTTTTTAGTAATCCACGCTCCTTGGCATTTAGGCTTTGATACAATCATGAGTGTGACCTTCGTTTTTTGTGTCCAGAATATTCCTGTGATAAAATCTATATATAGATAAGGTGACATGAGTATTTCTTCCACCATTTCTGGGAGCAATATTTTGAAGACGTAAAAATTAGTATTGAAGGGACAAAGAAGAGTACACTGTATCTATTAATATAGAGATAATGCATTAATAGACAATACTGTGAATAAAAAGCATAACTGGTTCCAACTTTAAATAATGGATTGAATTGAATCGTGAACATATAGAGGAAATCTTATATTGATATACAATTATTCATTCCAACCAGTTATACATCTAATGTTAATATTAATGTTATGGTTCATCATGAAGAGTGTGTGAGTTTAGCTTCGAAATTGATTATGGAAATTGAAAATAATGTATTTGGAAAGAAGTCTCATGAAAAGACCAGTCAAGTAACATGGAGGAATACATGTGTTCTGAAGCAAGAAGTGTTTGAAAGTGAAACAAATTACTATATATTTTAAACTTGTGGAAGAAATACATATCCTATGATGTGCAAAAACTGAAGAAATAGTAATGTACCAGTGTTGGATTAAAATGAAGGTCAATATAGACATCATGTCCCATAGGAATCTACTGGCATTGATGTTAAACTGGGTCAGTTACTGTAGAAATATTAGGATTTGTAAACACCATTGATTGAAATTAGTTTTCAGTACTGGGAAATAAATATGTATTTCAGGTGGATGAATATTTCTGAGAATTATCTTCTGAAAAGTTGATTATAAATTTATATACATGAACATGAATGAATTTACAGAGTGTGTATAAGTCACATACCTTTCATATTTTGAGAAATCTGGAGTGTATATATATATATATATATATATATATATATATATATATATATATATATATATTTTAAATAAACACAAATATACATTAAAAAGTATCAATATATATGCTAATCGTAATTCATCATGTAATATACATCATTCAAAGATGCAAAATATTTATTATACTGAACATGGATTTATGTATAATATTGTTCTACTGGGAAGCTTACACATAGTTTGAATTTTCAGTTCCCACAGCGTTTAGGAGGACTGATCTCTTCTCACAATTTGTATCTGCCAATTCAGCCAACTCATGAAAATGTACGTGTGATAGCAGGTAGGATTCTGTATGTGCATATAAAAATACATGTGCTGAGTAGGCTACAGAGAAAGGGAGACAGGAATTCACATATTTGTGAACTTTATAAACACATGGAGGACTATTTCAATTAAAAATTGAGTAGATTTATAACACCTACCCTTAATCATGCAAAAGGGAAGTCCAACTGTACAGCATGCCTCCTCTGAACTGCTCGTATTTTTATTCTATTTGGGTATTATTCTTCATCATATTAGGATTAGTAGTCAGAGTATAGTAGGGTATGAGTTACTGTCAGGGATTCAGTATTTCGAATGGAAAATTGGAAATGGATCAATGTGTATGCAAATTAGTGTTACACAAAAATTTTCCCACTCTCATTTAGAACAATAACTTGACATTACCTTCACCCCAAGTAAGACACAATTAGAGAAAAAGAGTTAGAAAATCTTTGAATTCATACCTGAAATGAAAACTGCTCCGGATTTCACAACCTTGGAGATGGTAGAGGAGTTTCCAAAAGTAAGGGACAATGTAAAAACTCCACAAACATGAAGATTTGCCAGCCTAAAGACGTCTGGAGAAACTGCCTCTAAGATGGACAGATGAAATATATGTAGTTTTCAGGAACTTTAGCTTTTTTTCTAGTAAGACCATCAAACGTCTTTATGCATCTCTGTGACCTGGAGGACATGGTTTATAATTTTCCAATGGACATGAAGCAGTAGTGCTGAATTCTCTCTTTGTAGGTGAACTATGGCCACTGGGGGCTATGTGTCTCCCCATGTGGACTGTGAAGCCATTTCATCATCCTCCACTTTTTATAGTGTCTCCTGCTGCACTGAGAGTTTTGTATTTGCTTCATGAAATACAAGGAGTTAAACTTGACCACAGTCCTGGAGGGAGTTCTGTCACATATGGTGGGTCAGGGACTGCAGGAGAATGCACCAACAGGACTTGTATACCACATAGGTTGCCTCCGTGACCATAGCAACCTGATTCTGAACATTGCCCTTAAACCTCTCCATATAACATGATGCGTTTACATACAATGTTCTGCTGGCTGCACCATGTCAGTCACAAGCCATTTGGAAGACAATGGCAGATCCACATGACCCCACCACAGATGTTTTATCACACACTTAATCACCTCTGCTCTAGGCCCACTATTCTGCAGGCTCCAAATTACTGGCATCTCTGTTCTACACCATATTCATGAAAGCCTGTTAATCAAATCACTGTCTGGTACACTCATGATCAGCAACAGGACATCCAAAGGTTCTTCAGTGCCACCTGGTCATTGGAATTTTAAATATTTCATGGTATTTATCTAGCCAATTTTCAAGGATGAAGTTGGACGCACTGTTTATTTCAATTCATTCAGGAATCATTCAATGTTGAGGAAGATCATTTCAATGAAAGCTCTGGAGAACTCTCACAGGCAAGGCTTCCCAAAGAGTGGCCAAAAGGTCACATGAAGCCACGCCCATTGAGGTCTAAAATTGAGGTCCATGTGTTTTTTGACTATCAAATATGGCTGCCAAGTCTTTCAGAATTAAATCATGTGATATCCTGTCTGAGATTCCCAGTGCTCTGTGGAAAGCCACCGTGGGCATAGATCTCAGTTTCCAAGGGCGACTCTCATGCACGGCCTCTTAAAATCCCCACACAATTTATGGCAATTCTTCTTTGATATGTGTTCCAGAACTCAGGCTCTAAGGGGAATGACACCAGAGTTCAAGCCCAGGTGGATCCAGTCATCTCTTCCAACTGCCACAAGAATGACCACAATTAAAACCAAAAGACACCCACATGGCCCTCATCTTCTTAAATATAGACATTCATCTTAACCTCTGGCTGGAGGTTACCATGCAGGATGCATCCCAAGAGAGTGTCCAAAATAATGTCGCTTGCCCCTCATTTGCCTAAAGTGAGGGTGACATGGACACCCTTCGTGTGAACCAGGAGTGATCAAATAGGCCTACCATTAATACTGCTCTCCTTCTCCAATTTGAGGCCTACTGACTCTCAGGTATAGATTCTTTATGTGATATGGAATCTTGAGAAAACACAAGCACCTCTGCAGGGATTTGAAGAACTCATTTGACCTAAAGGACTCCTATTCACACTTGATGGAGGTAAAGAACCTAACAGAGGAAGGCAAGAGACTCATCCACAATGAGTGATTTTTTGCCATTTTGGTTTTGATTGCACAAATGGAATCTATCTTTAGATCTACCATGTGCTGAGAATCTAAGCCACAACCTCACACAGGCCCAGAAGGCTGATTCGGACACGTCCCTTTTCAAAGCAATTAAGCAAAGAGCCACATGTTATGCCCATTTATTTCCATTTGAAAACAGTTTTCTTCAGGCTTCACAAAGGGGTGGCCTGAGGCAAAGACCTTCTTGACATTCAGGGCAACATAACCATAAGTATGCAAATGAACCAAAGCAGGGTTTCTCCACTGAGAGTTTACTGGTCACACAGATATTTGAGTTTTCTAAGATGTTCCCATTCCCTACAGCTATCAAGCACATGGCCATGTCACAGAGCTTGGAGGTGGTACACATCTTGGACTCAAAACCATGGGCCTATTCTTGAGGTTTGCCGGAATTCAGGAAGAAAACAGGAACTTAGAAAGTTAGTAGGTGTTTCTTATGCATAAGACGAACCACAGTCCATTCCTAAATCGGGCAGGAAGAATGCTGGGAAGCATTCTACTAGACAGGACACATCCTTGATGCATTCTCTTTTCTAATGTCTACAACCACGGACAGAGTGGGAAACACAGACATAGAAGCACTCGCCTTGTCTAACGACTTACTAGAAACAGTCCACTCCAATCCAAACAAACTGCCTTTCCTACCTATTCTCAGAACATGAGACAAAACCACAAACTCACACCCACACCGACAAAGGCACCTCCTTAACTCAAGTAGGTCTGTGAATATCCAGAGTGTCCTCTGACTGGTGGACCATACTATGTTCCCCTGAAATGGCCTGACCTGTGTCAGATCTGGTCTCCTTGGCTAACTCTGTGAAGGTGTCAGGAGCCAGAGGTGAGCCACTACCTGCTTTCTCAGAAACGGCTCCTCTTTAAAGCTTTCCTGGCATTTGGCCATCCTCACATCAGTAGTTACCAAGAAAGACTGACTCTGTCTTTGGTAAATCCAAACAAGTGTGATCACTGGGACTGAGACTGGGACTGGCTATGGGTGACTGGCTTCATGAATCCCAAGTTCAGAGATTTTAATCACCAAGAAAGTGAGGTGAGGTCACTTCCTTCAGGAACTGAATGAGGTTACTGCCTTGGCAACCACTTTGTCCTACCAGTGGCTTCCAAGTGTCACATGAGAAGGAGGCTGCCCCTACTTCCTGTTACACTTTCACAAGATAGAACGGTATATCAATCATAGGCGCCCTGGGACAGCTACCCACACAGGCTGGGTTTGGTCCATTTTCTCTACATTAAGAAAAGAGAGGCTGATTCAGTCAGAACCCTTCATCCTGACCAGGTTGTTTGCCATTGAAGATGACTTTTGCTCTCTCAGGTCTTTTATAGCTGCCTTCATGTTCTTCAGAGATCATTTATGCATGTACCTTTGAGGTTTTCATCAGGTGAAAGATCTCATACAACTCTATCCCTGCTCTTCTGTAAAGTTAGATTGATGGAACAGTGAATGGTTAAGGTTAACAACATGTTTGATTTGGGTTAGAAATCATTCTGCTGGATGAATGATGGTATTTGGAACCTAAAATATTTAAAAGAATATAGAGGTGAAATATAATTATGAAAACAGAAATCTAGTTTAGATTCGAAGCCCAGAATGGCATTGGGACCTTGACTGGGAAAATTAGCATTGAATTATGTTATGCACAGATGTCTAAGATGAATCTATAATCGATGGCATAGGATCTTCTACCTTGGATGATTGAATGTACAAGAGAACATCGAGTCAAACAGGGACAGTCGGTAGGATTAGGAAGATAGTCGGTAGGTATAGGAAGAAGAGTGAGTATAGTATTTGAAACAAAAGTTCTTTAGCAATAGGGTTTTGGTTAGAGAGTGAATATTTGTCAGCACATGTGAAGAGTCAATCACAATGATGAACTTGGGAAATATGTAGGAAAGCAGATATCAATAGAGACATTACAAAATCAGGCAAACTATAAAGTGATAGGATTAGACTTTTTCAAAGGGTTCAGGTTGAATATATAATCTTAGGAAGAAACACATATGTAGTCACGAATAGGATTGACATTTGAGAGAATTAGGCAATGTGGACATGGATGTTTTTAGTAATCCATGCTCACTTTCCATTTAGGCTTTGGTACAATAATAAGTGTGACCTTTGCATTTGGTGTCCAGAATATTACTGTAATAAAACGTATATGTAGATCAGGTGGCATGCGTATTTCTTCCACCATTTCCGGGAGCAATATTGTGAAGACGAATAAATTAGTATTGGGGGTACAAAGAGGTGTATGCTGTGTCTATGAATATAGAGATTATGCATACATAGATCATACTGGGAAAAAATATAACTGGTTCCAATTAAATAATGGATTGAATTGATATCTGAAAATATATAGGAAATCTTATATTGATATACAATCATTCATTCCAAAGAGTTATACATCTAATGGTAATCTTAGAGTTATGGTTTATAATGAAGGGTGTGTGAGTTTTGTTTCAAAAGTGATTACGGAAATAGAAAATAATGTGTTTGGAAAGAAGTCTCATGAGAAGACCAGTCAAGAAACATGGAGGAATACATGTGTTCTGAAGCAGAAAATGATTGAAAGTGAACCAAATGCCTATAAACTTCCTAACTTGTGGAATAAATATGTATCCTATTATGTGCATAAACTGAAGAAATAGTAATGTAACAGTGTTGAATAAAAATGAACTTCAAAATACACATCATGTTCCATAAGGAATCTACTTGCATTGATGTAAACCTAGGTCAGTTACTGTAGAATGGAAAATTGCAAAATAAATCCAATCTGGAATGGGAAATTCTCAGGAGTTCACAACCTTGGATATGGTGGAGGAGTTTCTCAAAGTAAGGGACATTGTAAACACAACACAAACATGGAGCTCTGCTGGCCTAAAGACTTCTTGAGAAACTGGCTAAGAGGTTGGGCACTTAAATTTATATTGTTGTCTGGAGCTATAGCTTCTTTTGTAGTGAGACCATCAAAGCTTTGTGTGCATCTATGTGACCTGGAGGACATGGTATCTTATTTTATAATGAACATATGGCAGCAGTACTGAATTCCCTCTTTGTAGGTAAACTGTGGCCACTGGGGGCTAAGTGTCTCCCCATGTGGACTGTGAAGCCATTTGTTCATTCTCCATTTTCGTGGTGTTTCTTGCTGCTGCACTGGGAGTTTGGTATTTGCTTAACTAAATACAAGGAGTTCAACGGGGACAAGTGCTGGTGGCTACCCCTACTTCATGTGACACTTTCACAAGTTGGAATGGTATATCAACCATAGGCACCCGGGAACAGCTCTCCACACAGGCCATGTTTGGTCCTTCATATCTGCCTACATCTTCTCCAGGGGTCATATCTGCATGGACATTTGAGGTTCTCAGCAGGTGGAAGATCGCCTATATTCCTGTATTGTAAGACCAACTCTGTCCCGCTCTTCTGTAAAGTTAGATTGAGGGAACAGTGTATGGTTAGCATTAATAACTTGATCAATTTGGGTTAGGAATTATTCTGAGGGATGAATAACGATATTGGGAATCTGCTATATTTATAAGAACATAGAGGTGAAATATATGTATGAAAACAGAAATCTAGGTAAGATTTGAAGCCCAGAAGGGAATTGGGCCATTGATTGGGATACTTAGCATTGAATTACCTTCAGCAGAGATTTCTTGGATAAATCAATATACAATGGCATAAGACTTTGTACCTTGGATGATTGAATTTAGAAGGGAACATCAACTCCAAAAGGGATAGTCGGTAAGATTAGAAAGACAGTCGGTAGTTTTCGGAAGAAGTGTGAGTATAGAATTTGGAAAAAAAAATTCTTTAGCAACAGGGTTTCGATTAGAGAGTGAATGCCAATGTCAGCACATGTGAAGAGTCATTCACAATGATGAACTAGGGAAAAAATGTAGGAAAGCAAATATCAAGGAAGACAATAGGAAATTAGGCAAAGTACAAAGTGATTGTTAGGATTAGACATTTTCAACAGGATTGAGTTTGAATATATAATCTTAGGAAGAAACAAATATGTAGTCACCAAAGAATGACATTTGAGAGCATTAGGCAACCTGGACATGGATGTTTTTAGTAATCCATGTTCACTTTCCATTTAGGCTTTGTAAAATCATAAGTGTGACCTTTGCAGTTTTGTCAAGAATATTACTGTGATAAAATGTATATGTAGATCAGGTGACATGAGTATTTCTTCCACCATTTCCGGGAGCAATATTGAGAAGACGTATAAATTAGTATTGGGGGTACAAAGAGGTGTACGCTATGTCTGTGAATATAGAGATAATGCATGAATAGACCATACTGTGAATAAATAATATAACTGGTTCCACTTTAAATAATTCATTTAATTGATATCTGAAAATATACAGGAAATCTAATATTGATATAAAATCATTCATTCCAACCAGTTATACATCTAATGGTAATATTAGGTTATGGTTTATCATGAAGGGTGTGTCTGATTTTCTTCAAAAGGATTATGGAAATCGAAAATAATGTGTTTGGAAAGAAGTCTCAAAAAATCCAGTCAAGAAACCTGGAGGAATACATGTGTTCTAAAGCAGGAAGGGATTTAAAGTGAACCAAATGCCTCTAAATTTGTGAACTTGTGGATGAAATATATATGCTATGATGGGCTAAACGTGAAGAAATAGTAATGTAGCAGTGTTGAATAGAAATGAAGTTCAAAATAGACATCATGTCCCATAGGAATCTACTTGCATTGATGTTAAACTGGGTCAGTTAATGTAGAAATGTTAGGATTTGTATGAACCATTAACTGAAGTCAGATTTCAGTAATGGGAAACAAATATGTATTCAAGGTGGATGAATATTTCTGAGAATAATCTTCTGAAAAGTTGATTATAAATCCACATACATGAACATGAATGAATTTAGGGAGTTTATATAATACACATATATTTCATATTTTAGAAAACTTGGAGAGTCACACACACACACACACACACAGACACATGCACAGACATTAAAAGTAGCAATATATATGCCAATCGCATTTCATCATGAAATATATATAATCCACATATCGAAAAATATTCATTTTGCTTAACATGGATTCATGTATAATGTTGTTCTACTAGGAAGCTGACATAGGTTGAATTTTCAGTTTCAACAGCGTTTAGGAGGAATGATCTCTACTCACAATTTTTATCTTCCAAGTCAGTAGCCTCAAAAGAAATTATGTGTGATACCAGGTAGGATTCTATATGTGCGTATAAAAACACATGTGCTGAATAGGCTACAGAGAAAAGGAAACAGGAAGTCACATATCCGTTACCTTTAAAAACACATGTAGAACTATTTCAATTAAAAATTGACAATTTTTATAATACCTACCCTTTATCATGCAAAAGGCAAGACCTAGTATACACCATGCCTCCTCTGAACTGCTTGTATTTCTATTCTCTTTGGGTTATTTTTCTTCACCATATTAGGATTAATCGTCAAAGTCTAGTAGGGTATGGGATAGTGTCAGAGATTCAGTATTTTGGATGGAAAATAGGAAAATGAATCCAATGTGTACGCAAACATATGCTACACAAAAATCTTCCATCTCTCATCAAGAACAATGCCTTGTCATTACCTTCGACCCTAGTAAAACACAATTAGAGGAGAAGAGTTAGAAAATCTGTGAATTCATATGTGGAATAAAATATACTCAGTAGTTCAAAAAATTGGAGGTGGTAAAGGAGTTTCCAAAAGTAAAGGAAAGTTTAAACAGTCCACTCACATTGAGCTCTGCTGGCCTAAAGACTTCTTGAGAAAGTCCCTCTGAGGTTGGGCACTTGAAATATATTTTGTTGTATGGAGCTTTAGCTTCCTTTGTAGTGAGACCATCAAAGATGGGTCTGCATCTATGTGACCTGGAGGACATGGTTTCTTATTTTCCAATGAACATGAGACCGTAGTGCTGAATTCTCTCTTCCTAAGTAAACTGTGGACACTGGAACCTAAGTGTCTCCCCGTGTGAACTGTGAAGCCATTTGGTCATCCTCCACTTTTCGTGGTGTTTCTTGCTGCTGCACTGGGAGTTTGGTATTTGCATCACGAAATACAAGGAGTTCAACTGGGACACAGTGCTGGAGGGAGTTCTGTCACGTGTGTATGGTCAGGTTCTGCAGGAGAATGCACCATCCAATATTCTATCTCTCATTGTTTGCCCCCGTGTCCATAGCAACCTGATTCTGAACATTTACCTGAAACCAAACCATATAACAATTTTCCTTTACATATAAGGGTCTGCTGGCTGCACCTTGTGAGTCACAAGCCATTCTATATAAATGCCACATTTTTAATCCATTCATCTAATGAAGGGAATCTAGGTTGGTTCCACAGTCTTGCAATTGTGAATTGTGCTGCTATGAACATCGATTTATCAGTATCTCTGTAGCATGCTCTTTTTAGTTCTTTAGGGAATAGACCGAGAAGGGGAATAGGTCAAATGGTGGTTCCATTCCCAGCTTTCCAAGAAATCTCCATACTGCTTTCCAAATTGGCTGCACCAATTTGCAGTCCCACCAGCAATGTACAGGTGTGCCCTTTTCCCCACATCCTCGACAGCACATGATGGCGTTTGACTTCATAATGGCTGCCGATCTTACTGCAGTGAGATGGTATCTTAGGGTGGGTTTGTTTTGCTTTTCTCTGACTGCTAGAGATGGTGAGCATTTTTTCATGTACTTATTGATTGATTGTATGTCCTCCACTGAGAAGTGTCTGTTCAGGTCATTGGCCCATTTGTTGATTGGGTTATTCATTTTCTTATTGTTTAATTTTTTTGAGTTCTTTGTATACTCTGGATATTAGGGCTCTATCTGAAGTGTGAGGAGTAAAGATTTGTTCCAAGGATGTAGGCTCCCTATTTACCTCTCTTATTGTTTCTTTTGCTGAGAAAAATGTATTTAGTTTGAGTAAGTCCCATTTGTTGATTCTAGGGATTAACTCTGGTGCTATGGGTGTCCTATTGAGAAATTTGGAGCCCGACACCACAGTATGTAGATGGTGGCAAAAGTTTTCTTCCACCAGATGCAGTGTCTCTGATTTGATATCAACCTCCTAGATCTATTTTGAGTTAACTCTTGTGCATGGTGAGAGGAGGGGATTCAGTTTCATTTTGTTACATATGGAATTCCAGTTTTCCCAGCACTATTTGTTGAAGATGCTATCCTTCCTCCATTGCATGCTTTTAGTCCCTTTATCAAATATAAGATAGCTGTAGTTTTGTGGATTTGTTTCTGTGTCCTCTATTCTGTATCACTGGTCCACCCGCCTGTTTTGTCACCAGTACCATGCTATTTTTGTTACTATTGATCTGTAGTATAGTTTGAGGTCTGGTATCGGTATACTGCCTGATTCACACTTCCTGCTTAGAGCTGTTTTTGCTATTCTGGGTCTTTAATTTTTCCATATGAATTTCATAATTGTTTTATCTATTTCTACAAGAAATGACCTTGAGATTTTGATTGGCATTGCATTAAACCTATAGAGAACTTTTGGTAATATCGTCATTTTGATGATGTTAGTTATGCTTATCCATGAACAGGGTATATTTTTCCATTTTCTAAATTTTCTTCTATTTCTCTCTTTAGGGTTCTGTAGTTTTCATTGTATATGTCTTTCACCTCTTTTGTTAGGTTGATTCCCAAGTACTTTATTTATTTTTTTGATGATATTGTGAATGGACTGATTGTCCTCATTTCCATTTCAGAGGATTTGTCGCTGATATACAAAAATGCCTTTGATTTATGCGTGGTGATTTAATATCCTGCCACTTTGCTGAATTCATTTATTACCTCTAATAGTTTCTTTGTAGACCCTTTTGGGTCTGCTTGGTATAGAATCATGTCTTTTGCAAATAGCGATAATTGGAGTTCTTCTTTTCCTATTTTAATGCCTTTAATTTCTTTAGTCTTTCTAATTGCTCTGGCCAGTGTTTCGATAACTATGTTGAACAGAAGGGGTGACAGAGGGCATCATTGTCTTGCTCCAGATTTTAGGGGAAATGCCTTCAATTGTTCTCCATTCAGAATGATGCTAGCCTGAGGCTTAGCAAAGATTGCTTTTACAATATTGAGGTATGATTCTGTTATCCCTAGTTTTTCTAGAGTTTTGAACGTAAAGTGATGCTGTACCTTGTCAAATGCTTTTTCTGCATCTCTCGAGATGATCATATGGTTCTTATTTTTAAGTCTATTGATGTGATGAATAACATTTATTGATTTCCGTATATTGTACCAGCCTTGCATCCCAGGAATGAATCCTACTTGATTATGGTGCACATTTTTTTTATATATATGTTTTTGTGTCTGATTCGCCAGAATTTTTTTGAGGATTTTTGCATTTTTCCTGAAATACCTTGAAAAGTATTGGTTTTTGTTCTTCTTTAAAGGTTTTGTATAATTCTGCTCTATACCCATACGGTCCTGGGCTTTTCTTAGTTGGTAGTATTTTGATGGTTTCTTCTATTTCCTCAATTGATATTGGAATGTTTAAGTTGTCTATATCCTCCTGACTCAATCTGGGCACATCATATGACTTAAGAAATTTATCAATGCCTTCACTATATTCTATTTTATTGGAGTATATTAATTCAAAATAATTTCTGATTTTCTTCTGTATTTCTGAAGTGTCTCTTGTTATATTTCCTTTTTCATTTCATATGCTAGTAATTTGAGTTCTCTTTCTTCTTCTCTTTGTTAGCATGGCTAAGGGTCTGTCGATTATATTTATTTTTTCAAAAAACCAATGTATTGTTTTGTCAATTTTTTTAATTGTTTCTTTTGTTTCAATTTCATTAATTTCTTCTCTGATTTTAATTATTTGTTGCCTTCTACTTCTTTTGCTGTTGTTTGCTCTTGTTTGTCTAAGATTTTGAGATGAAGTATGAGATCATTTATTTGTTGGTTTTTTCTTTTTCTAAGGAATGAACTCAAGCAATGAATTTTCCTCTTGGAACTGCTTTCAATGTGTCCCATAGATTCCGATATATTGTGTCTGTGTTTTCATTTATCTCTAAGAATTTTTTAATTTCTTCCTTGATGTCTTCTATAACCCATTGATCATTCAGAAACCTATTGTTCATTCTCCAAGTGATGAATGATTTTTCCTTCCTTTTTTTATCGTTGATTTTTAATTTCATTCCATTATGATCAGATAAAATGCATGGTATTATCTCTACTCCTTTTTATTGTCTAAGAATTGCCCTGTGACATAATATATGATGTATTTTTGAGAAGGATCCATGTTCTGCTGAGAAAAAAGTGTAACTTCTTGATGATGGGTTGTATATTGTATATATGTCAATTAAGTATAGGTTATTAATTGTGTTATTGAGTTCTATAGTTTCCTTATTCAACTTTTGTTTGGAAGATCTGTCCATTGGTGAGAGAGGTGTGTTCATGTCTCCCATGATTACTGTATTGTGGTCTATTAGACTCTTGAAATTGAGAAGAGTTTGTTTGATGAACAAAGCTGCACCATTGTTTGTGGCATATATATTTATGATTGTTATGTCTTGTTGGCGTATGGTTCCCTTGAGTAGTATGTAGTGTCCTTCTTTATCCCTTTTGATTAACTTTGGCTTGAAATCTATTTTATTTGATATGAGTATGGACACTCCTGCTTGTTTCCGAAGTTCATAAGAGTGATACGATTTTTCCAAGTATCACCCTCAGTCTATGTATGTCTTTTCCTATAAAATGCGTCTCCTGTAGGCAGCATTTTGTTGGTTCTTGTTTTGTGATCCATTCTACTAGCCTGTGTCTCTTAATTGGTGAGTTTAAGCCATTAAGATTTTTGGTTATTATTGAGATATGGGTTGTTCTTCCAGCCATATTTGTTTATTTATGTTACTAAACATAGTTTGTTTTCCTCTTTGATTATTTTCCCCCCTTTAATGTCCTACCTCCCACTGTTGGTTTTCATTGGTATTTTCCATTTCCACTTCCTGTAATGTTTTGCCGAGGATGTTTTGAAGAGATGGTTTTCTAGCTGCAAATTCTTTTCACTTTTGTTTATCGTGGAAGGTTTTAATTTCATCTTCCATCTGAAGCTTAATTTCGCTGGATACATGATAATTGGCTGGAACCCATTTTCTTTCAGTGTTTGAAATATGTTATTAAAGGATCTTCTAGCTTTCAGAGTCTGTGTTGAAAGATCAGCTGTTATCCTGGTTGGTTTACCACTAACTATAATCTGCTTCCTTTCTCTTGTAGCTTTTAAAATTCTCTCCTTATTCTGTATGTAGGGTATCTTCATTACAATGTGTCTAGGTGTGGATCTCTTATGATTTTGCACGTTCGGCATCCTGTAGACTTTTAGGATTTGGGATTTTGTCTCATTCTTCAAGTCTAGGAATTTTTCTCCTATTATTTCATTGAATAGATTGCTCACTCCTTTGGTTTGGACCTCTATACTTTCCTGTATCCCAATGACTCTTATGTTTATTCTCTTTATGTTATCCCACATTTCTTGCAGTTTTGCTCATGGTTTCTTAACAGTCTTGCTGAGCTGTATATGTTCTTTTTGAGTTGAAATACTTTGTCTTCATTGTCTGATGTTCTATCTTCTAAGTATTCTGCTCTAATGGTAGTATTCTCAATTGAGTTTTTAAGATGGTTCATTACTTCCTGCGTTTCTAAGATTTCAGTTCGTTTGTTTTTTATAACCTCTATCTCCCTGTATAGTTGATCTTTGCTACTTGGATTTTTTTATGTAATTCATTGTCGAAGTGATCTTTCATTGACTGATTTTTGCTGTCTAATGTCTTCCTTGAGATTCCAGATCACCTGAAGCATGTATATCCTGAATTCTTTATCTGACATTCCATATGCTGCATCTATTACCTCTTCTAAAGTTGAGTTGACCTGCATTGCTTGTGGTCCTTTCTTTCCTTGTCTTTTCATACAGCTTGCGTTTCTTTCTGCTCGGTGAAACTGTTGTGTTTTTGTAATTTTCCCCCTGTATATTTATATTGCTCTTGTATTGTGGAAAAGTCTCCATTGCAGGTGCGGTTGGCGGCTGTGCTGCTCCTCCAATTGGGGTGATCTGTCTACCATGCTGACCGGCCGCTAGGCCTGTTCTGCCGGTCGGTCGTACGTCTGCCTACCTTGCAGGCATGGGTGTCGGCTCTGCTCTGCCCCTACTCCAATTGGGGTGACGTGACTACCACGCCGGTGGGTCGCTGGGCCTGTTCCAGGCACAGGTGGCAGCTCTGCTCTGCACCTCTGGCTTGATGACAAAATGAGAGAGACTCAGATGTTTGTGACTCACTTTCTTTACCAGGAGACCAACTATTTCTCTCGCCGCTGGTATCGATGAAGTTATCTCCTCCACTGCTTTGTGATCACATCAGATGTCTGCCATGTTGGTATCCCATGTAAATGGCAGCATTTCATTCCCTTTGTCGGGTGACCAAAGCAACGGGTGAGTCCTGACCGGCCCTCACAAGCCCCGTCTCAATCCTGTTGCCACTGTCTATAAAGGCTCAGTTGGAATTTACCTCTACAGTATTCAGCAGGACCCAGACCAAGAAACAGTTTCCGCAGGTTCTTTAGCCCTGGGCCAGAGCAGTTCCGGGACCCGGAATTCAGCCGCTCCGGGCTCGGTGTATGTTCTGATAGGAGAACGATCCAAGAAGCAATTTTCATGGGTTCTTTAGCACTGACCCTGAGTAATTTGTCTGCAAGATGAAGGCGAATGGCAGCCTGAAATTACCTATTCTGTATCTGAATGAGCTGTGATCAGTCGAAAACAGGGATGGTGACATCAGCTCTCCAAGATGGTGACCGCTATCTTCCTCTGTGGTCTCACCGGTGTGGAAAACCGAATTGGACCGCTTCCTTCCCCCATTTCAAACCCAGAATTCAGCACTGAGCACAGTGATTGCCCAGATGGCAGGAGCCCGCATAATCCACAGACTGTATCTTTGTGTTGCTCTCTCGTCGTTTCCCAGCGCGCATTGCAGACACTAGCCGTGGGGCGATTTGCTAAATAAGCAGCGTGACCCTCCGTGAGGACAAATTGCTGGTGTTTGAGTCCCCGTAGCTGGTCCTTGTGCAATGGAAATCCTTCCTGTAGGTTTTGGAGCACACCAATTTTCCTGGAAATTTCTAATAAGATAGATTTTAGCCGTTCTAACTCGTCCTTCTCCTGCAAAGTGACGCGGTACAGGTGGGTAATGAACTCCCATCGCTGCCATAATATGATCCCCTGAAGTTAGTTTTCAGTACTAGGAAACAAACATGTATTTCAGGTGGAAAAATATTCCTGAGAATGATCTTCTCAAACGTTGATTATAAATCCAAATACATGAATATGAATGAATTTAGTTAGTGTATAATAAGACACATATATTTTATATTTTGAATAATCAGCAGAGTGAATACACACACACACACACACACACACACACCTAAATACAGACATTACAAAGTAGCATTATGTATGGCAATCGAAATTCACCATGAAATATATATCATCCACAGATCCAAAAATATTGATTTTACTAAATATGGATTTATGTTGTTCAACTAGGAAGCTCACCCATAGGTTGAATTTTCAGTTCCAACAGCATTTAGAAGAAGTGTTTTCTTCTAACAATTTGTATTTGCAAAGTCAGTTACCTCACAAATATGTACGTGTGATACCATGTAGTATTCTATATGTGCATATAAAAATGCATGTGCTGAATCAACTACAGAGAAAGGGAGACAGGAATTCACATATTTGTTAACTTTAAAAACACATAGAGAACTATTTTAAGTACAAATTGACAAGATTTATAACACCAACCCTTTATCATGCAAAAGGAAAGTACAACTATACACCATGCCTCCTCTGAACTGGTTGTATTTCTATTCTGTGTGGGTTATTTTACTCCATCATATTAGGATTAGTAGTCAGAGTCTAGTAGGTTTTGGGTTAGTGTCAGGGATTCAGTATTTCGAATTGAAAATAGGAAAATAAATTCAATATTTATGCAAATATGTGATACAAAAAAATGTTCCCACTCTCATCCAGAACAATGCCTTGACATCATCTTCGCTTAAAGTAAGACACAATTAGAGGACATGATTTACAAAATTCTGTGAATACATATCTGGAATGGAATATGCTCAGGAGTTCATATACTTGGAGGTGGTATAGGAGTTTCCAAAAGTAAGGGACAGGGTAAACACTCCACAAACATGGAGCTCTGCTGGCCTAAAGACTTTTGAGAAACTGCCTCTGAGTTTGGGCACTTGAAATATATGTTGCTGTCAGGAGGTTTAGCTTCCGTTCTAGTTAGACCATCATAACTGGGTCTGCATCTATGTGACCTGGAGGACATTGTTTCTTATTTCCCAATGAACATGAGGCAGCAGTGCTGAATTTTTTCTTTGTAGGTAAACTGTAGCCACTGCGCGCTAAGTGTCTCCTCGTCTTTACTGTAAAGCCATTTTTTCATCCTCCACTTTTTGTGGTGTTTCTTGCTACTGCACTGGGAGTTTGGTATCTGTTTCTTGAAATACAAGGAGTTCCACTGGGACAAAGTGCTGGAGGGAATTCTGTCACATGTGGTGGGTCAGGGTCTGCAGGAGAATGCACCAAGCAAGCTTCTTTCCCACAGAGCTTGCCCCATTGACCATAGCAACCTGATTCTGAATATTGTCCTGAAACCTCTCCATATAACAAGATGCTTTTACATACAAGGGTCTGCTGGATGCAAAATGTCAGTCACAAGCCATTTGGAAGCCAATGGCAGATAAACATGGCCTCACCACAGATGTTATTTCAGACACCTCCCCACCACTGCTCTAGGCCAACTACTCAGCAGGCTCCAAATTACTGGCATCTCTGTTCTACAGCATTTTCGTGAAACCAAGTCAATCAAGGCACTGTCTGGTATACTCATAATCAGCAACAGGAATCCAAAGTTTCTCCAGTGCCACTTGGTCAAGGGAATTTCAAAAATTTGGTGGTATTTATCTAGCTATTTTTTAAGGATGAAGTTGGAGGCACTGTGGGTTTCCAATCATTCAGGAACCATTAAATGGCGAGGAAACTCATTTGAACGAAAGAAATGGAGAACTATCACAGGCAAAGCTTCCCAAAGTGTGGCCAAAAGGTCACATGAAGCCAGGCTCATTGAGGTCTACAATGTGAGCTCCATGTGTGTTATGACTCTCAACTATGGCTGCCAAGTCTTTGACAATAAAATCGTGTGATATCCTGGCTGAGATTACTTATGCTCTGTGGAAAGCCACCCTGGGCCTAGATCTCAGTTTCCAAGGGCGAATCTCGTGTGTGGCCTCCTAAAATCTCAACACAATTCATGGCAATACTTCTCTGAGGACAGTTCCACAACTCAGTCTCTAAGGGGAATCACACCAGAGTTCAAGCCCAGGTGGAACCAGACATCTCTTCCAACCGCCACACAAATTACCACAATTAAAAACAAAAGACTCCCACATGGCACTCATCTTCTTCCATATAGACACTAATAATAACCTCTGGCTTGAGGTTTTCATGAGGGGCACAGACCAACACAGTGTTCAAAATAAGCACCCTCGCACCTCATTTGTCACAAGTCAGGGTTGCCTGGACACCCTTCCTTTGAACACGGAATGATCATAGAGCCCTGCCTTTAATACTGCTCCACAATTCCAATTTGAGGCTTACTGACTGTGGGATTTAGATTCTTTATGTGAACTGGAGTCATGAGTAATCACAAGCACCAGTGGGCTAGACTCTGCAAGGCTTTGAAGTACTCATTTGATGCAAAGGATCCCTATTCTCACTTGATGGAGATCAGGAACCTTACAGAGGAAGGCGAGAGACGTAGTCCACAATAAATGCTTTTTGGACATTTTGGATTTGGGTGCACACATGGGATCTTTCTTTAGGTCCATTAGGTGCTGAGTATCTAAGCCACAGCCTCACACAGGGCCAAGTGGCCAATTCAGACACATCCCTTTCCAAACAATTAAGCAAAGAGCCCCAGGTGATGCCCATTCATTTCCATTTGAAAACTGTTTTCTTCAGGCTTCACAAAGGCGTGGCCTAATCAAAGACCTTCCTGTTATTCAGTGCAACAGAAGAATAGGTATGCAAAAGGCCCAAAGCAGGGTTTCTCCACAGAGACTTTACTGGTCACATTGATATCTGAGTTTTCTGAGATGCTCCAATTCCCTTCAGCTATCCTGTACATGGCCATGTCCCAGAGCTTGGAGGTGGTACATATCTTGGACACATAACCATGAGCCTATTATGGTTTGTGGCCAGAATTCAGGCAGAAAACAGGAACTTAGGAAGACAGTAGGTGTTGCCCATCCAGAAGGCAAGCCAAGTCCATCTATAAATTGGGAAGGATGAATGCTGGGAAGCTTTCTACTAGACAGAACACATCCATTGATGCATGCTCTTTCTAATGTCTTCATCCACGAACACAGTGGGATACCCAGACATAGAAACACACTCCTTGTCAAACGACTTTCTAGAAACCATCCACTCCAAAATGAACATACTGCCTTTCCTACCTATTCTCAGAAAATGAGACAAGACCACAAACTCACACCCAACCCACAAAGGCACCTCCTTCCCCCAAGTAGGTCTGTGACTATCCGGAGTGTCCTCTTACTGGTGGGCCATACTATGTTCCCAGAAATGGCCTGTCCTGTCTCAGATCTGGTCTCCTTGGCCAACTCTGTGAGGTTATTAGGAGCCAGCGGTGAGCCATTACATGGAGATGACTTTTTCTCTCTCAGGTCCTTCATAGCTGCATACATCTTCTCCAGGGATCATTTCTGTATGGACCTTTGAGGATCTTAGCATGTGGAAGATCTGCTACATTCCTATATTGAAAGACCAACTCTGTCTCTAATCTTCTGTAAAGTTAGATTGAGGGAACAGTGTATGGTTAGGATTAATAACATGTTCGATATGAATTAGGAATCATTCTGCAGGAATGATTGGGAAGCTGCAATATTTACAAGAAAATATAGGTGAAATATTAGTATGAAAACAGAAATGTAGGTAAGATTTGAAGCCCAGAAGGGCATTGGGCCCTTGATTGGGATACTTAGATTTGAATTATTTTCTGCAGAGATGTCTCAGATAAATTCAGTACAATGGCATAGGACCTTGTACGTTGGATGATGGAATGTTGAAGAGAACTTCTAGTCAAAAAGGGATAGTTGAAATTATTAGAAAGATATTCAGTTTCAGAAAGAAGAGTGAGTATAGGTTTTGGACAAAAGTTCTCCAGCAATAGGGTTTCGGATAGAGAGTGAATTTAAATGTGAGCACATGTGAAGAGTCAGTCACAATGATGAACTGGGGAAAATATGTCGGTAAGCAGATATCAATAGAGACATTAAGAAATCAGGAAAAGTATAAAGAGAGTGATAGGATTAGATATTTTCAACAGGGTTGAGTTTGAATATATAATCTAAGGAAGAAAAAAATATGTTGTCACAAATAGGATTGACATTTGAGAACATTAGGCAACATGTACATGGATGTTTTTAGTAATCCATGCTCACTTTCAATTTAGGCTTTGGTACAATCATATGTTTGACCTTTGCATTTTGGGTCCAGAATATTACTGTGATAAAATGTATATGTAGATTGGGTGACATAAGTATTTCTTATACCATTTCTGAGAGCAATATTTTGAAGATGTATAAATTATTATTGGCGGTACAAAGATTTGTACTCTGTGTCTATGAATATAGAATTAATGCATGAATTGACAATACTGTGAATAAATAATATAACTGTTTCCACTTTAAATAATGGATTGAATTGATATGTGAAAATATACACAAAAACTTATATTGATATACAATCATTCATTCCAACCAGTTACACATCTAATTGTATAATTGCGTTATGTTTTATTATAAAGATTGTGTGAGATTTGCTTCAAAAGTGATTATAGAAATCGAAAATAATGTGTTTGGAAAGAAGTCTCATTAAAAGACCAGTCAAGAAACCTGGAGGAATACATGTGTTCTGAAGCAGTAAGTGATTGAAAGAGAAACAAATGCCTATAAATTTGTGAATTTGTGGATGAAATATATATCCTATGATGTGCATGAACTGAAGAAATATTAACGAACCAATGTTGAATAAAAATGAACATCAAAATACACACCATGTCCCATAGGAATCTAATTGCATTGATGTTAAACTGGGTCAATTACTGTAGAAATATTAGTATTTGTATGCACATTCACTGAAGTTAGTTTTAAGTACTAGAAAACAAATATGTAGTTCAGGTAAATGAATACTTCTGAGAATAATCTTGTGAAATTTTTATTATAAATCCACATACATGAACATGAATGAATTTCGGTAGTGTATATAAGACACATATATTTCATATTTTGAAAAATCTTGAGAGTGTGTATATATATATATATATATATATATATATATATATATATATATATATAAACACACACCCAAAACCCACACAGAGATATTAAAAAGTACCAATATATAAGCCAATCAATATTCATCATGAAATATATAACATCCACAGATGCAAAATAATTTATTTTACTGACCATGGATTTATGTACAATGTTGTTCTCCTAGGAAGCTCACACATAGGTTGAATTTTCAGTTCCAACTGCTTTTAGGAGGAGTGATCTTTTCTCACAATTTGTATCTCCAAGTCAGCCAAGTCACAAAAATGTACGTGTGATACCAGGTAGGATTCTATATGTGCATATAAAAATACATGTGCTGAATAGGCTACAGAGAAAGGGCATATAAAAATACATGTGCTGAATAGGCTACAGAGAAAGAGAGACAGGAATTCACGTATTTGTTAACTACAAAAACCCATGGTGAACTATTTTAATTAAAAATTGACTAGATTTATAACACCTACACTTTATCATGCAAAAGGCAAATCCAACTATACACCATGCCTCCTCTGAACTGTTTGTATTTCACTTCTGTTTGCATTATTTCTCTCCACCATATTAGGGTTAGTAGTCAGAGTCTAGTAGGGTATGGGTTAGTGTCAGGGATTCAGTATTTTGAATGTAAAATAGGAAAATGAATCAAATGTGTATGCAAATATGTGCTACACAAAATCTTCCTACTCTCATTCACAACAATACCTTGACACTATCTTTGCCCCAAGTAAGACAAAATAAAAGAAGAAGATTTAGAAAATCTGTGAATACATATCAGGAATGGAACATGGTTACGAGTTCACAATATTGGAGGTGGTAGAGGAGTTTCCAAAAGTAAGGGACAGGGTAAATACTGCACAAATATGGAGATCTGCCAGCCTAAAGACTTCTGGAGAACCTGCCTCTGAGGTTGGCCACTTGAAGTATATGTTGTAGTCAGGACCTATGGCTTCCTTTCTAGTGAGACCACCAAAGCTGGGTCTCCATCTATGTGACCTGCAGAACATGGTTTCTTATTTTCCAAAGAACGTGAGGCAGCAAGGCTAAATTCTCTCTTTGTAAGTAAACTCTTGCCACTGAAGGCTAAGTGTGGCCCCGTGTGGACTGTGAAGCCATTTGGTCATCCTCCACTTTTCATGGTGTCCTTGCTGCTGCACTGGGAGTTTGGTATTGGCTTCAGGAAATACAAGGAATTCAACTGGGTCACAGTGCTGGAGGGAGATCTGTCACGTGTTGTATGTCAGGGTCTGCAGGAGAATGCACCAACCAGGCTTCTATCCCACATAGCTTGCCCCCTTGACCATAGCAACCTGATTCTGAACATTGCCCTGAAACCTCTCCATTCAACAAGATGCCTTTACATACAAGGGTCTGCTGGCTGCACCATGTCAGTTACAAGCATTTTGGCAGATCCACATGACCCCACCACAGAAGTTTTATCACAGACCTGCAAAACACTGCTCTAGGCCCACTACTCAGCAGACTTTAACTTATTTGCATCATTGTTCTACACCATTTTCATGAAACCCAGTCAATCAAGGCACTGTCTGGTACACTCATGATGAGCAACAGGAAATCCAAAGTGTATCCAGTGTCACCTGGTGATGGGAATTTCAAATTTTTATGATGTTTATCTAGCCATTTTTCAAGGATGAGGTTGGAGGCACTGTGGGATTTAATTCATTCTGGAAACATTAAAAGGTGAGAAAGCCCATTTCAATGAAAGATCTGGAGAACTCTCACAGGCAAGACTTCCCAAAGAGTGGCCAAAAGATCAAATGAAGCCAGGCCCATTGAGGTCTACAATGTGAGGTCCATGTGTGTTTTTACTCTCAACTATGGCTGTCAAGTCTTTCAGAATAAAATCATGTGATATTCTGGCTCAGATTCCCAGTGCTCTGTGGGAAGCCCCCCGGGCCTAGATCTCAGTTTCCAAAGGCCACTACCATGTGTGGCCTCCAAAAATCCCAACACAATTCATGGCAATACATCTCTGCAGTCATTTCCAGAACTCAGTCTCTAAGAAGACTCACACCAGAGTTCAAGCCAAGGTGGACCCAGTCATCTCTTCCATCAGCCAAACAAATGACCACAATTAAAACCAAAACACTCCCACATGGCTCTCAACTACTTCCACATAGACACTCATCATAACCTCTGGCTGGAAGTTTCCATGAGGGGTGCAGCTGAAGACAGTATCCAAAATATGCTCCCTACCCTCATTTGTCTAATGTCAGGGTGGCTTGACAACCTATCTGTGAACAAGGAGTGATCAATTAGGCCTGCCATTAATACTGCTCTGCTTCTCCAATTTGAGCCTTATGTCTGTGGGGTTTAGATTCTTTATGTGAATTGGAGTTATGAGAAAATCCAAGCACCTATGGGCTTGCCTCTGCAGGGCTTTGAAAAACTTTTTGAACCAAAGATACCTATTCTCACTTGATAGAAGTCAGGAACCTTACACAGGAAGGCGAGAGACTTCATCCACAAGACTGCTCTTTTTCCATTTTGGTTTTGGATGCACACATGAGATCTTTCCTTAGATTCATCAGGTGGTGAGAATCTAAGTCACAGCCTCACACAGGGCCAAGAGGCTGATTCAGACACATCCCTTTCCACGGCAATTAAGCAAAGAGCCACAGGTGATGCTCATTATTTTCCATTAGACAACTGTTTTCTTCAGGTTTCACAAAGGGGTGGACTGAGGCAAAGACCTTCCAGACATTCAGGGCAACGGAACAATAGGTAAACAAAAGGCCCAAATCAGTGTTTCTCCACTGACACTTTACTGGTCACACTGATATCTGAGTTTTCTGAGTTCCTCTCCATTCCCTTCAGCTATCCAGTACAAGGCCATGTTATAGAGTTTGGAGGTGGTACATATCTTTTACACAAAACCATGAGCCTATTCTTGAGAGTGGCCAGAATTCAGGAAGAAAACAGGAACTTAGGAAGATAGCAGGTGTTGCCCATTCATAAGGAAAGCCGTAGTCCATTCATAAATTTGGCAGGATGAATGCTGAGAAGCTTTCTACTAGACAGAACAATTCCATTGATGCATTCTCTTTTCTAATGTCTATAACCACAGACACAGTGGAATACACAAACCCACAACCACACCCACAAAGGCAACTCTTTCCTCCAAGTTGGTCTGTGACTATCCAGAGTGTCCTCTGACTGGTGGGCCATACTATGTTCCCCAAAATTGCTTGTCCTGTCTCAAATCTGCTTTCCTTTGCTAACTCTGTGAAGTAGTCAGGAGTCAGCGGTGAGCCAATACCTGCTTTATCAGAAAAGAATTATCTTCAGAGCTTCCCTGGCATTTGGCCATCCTCACATCTGTAGGTAAGTGCCGCAGCCCGGCTGGCTGGGCAAAATAACAGGGGGGGTGACGAACAACTTGGGTAGACTGATGCAGCAGGAGTGGAAGCCAATTATTGTTGAATAAGAGCGGTATTTATACATTTTACACAGCCTATCTAATTAGCATGAAATAGATACAGCAGTCAAACAATAAGGAATCTCCACACTTAATGGCTCACTTTTGTTACTTCACAAACCACTCCCTCTGGCATTTTGCCAGGCGCCATTCAGACTTTTTTTACAGACTCTAACATTTCTCTGGCAAAATAACAGGTGCCAATCTGACTTGTTTACAGACCTTAACAGGTAAGAAGAAAGACTGACTCTGTCTTTGGTAAATTCAAACAAGTGAGACCACTGGGACTGGGATTGGTAATGGCTCTGGGTGCCTGGCTTCCTGGATCCCAAGTTCAGAGACTTTCATCATCAAGGAAGTGAGGTGTGGTCACTTCTTTCAGGAACTGAATGAGGTAACTGCCTTGGCAACCACTTTGTCCTAACAGTTGCTTCCAAGGGTCCCATGAGATGGAGGCTGCCCCTACTTCCTGTGACACTTTCATATGTTAGAATGGTATATCAACCATACGCACCTGGGAAGAGCTTTCCACACAGGCCTGGTTTGGTCTACTCTACATTAAGAAGAGTGAGGCTGATTCAGACACATTCCTTCATCCTACCAGGTTCTTTGCCATGGAGATGTCTTTTGCTCTCTCAGGTCCTTCATAGCTGCCTACATCTTCTCCAGAGATCATTTCTGCATGTACCTTTGATGTTCTCAGCAGGTGGAAGATCCCATACATTCCTGTATTGTAAGACCAACACTGTCGCTGCTCCTCAGTAAAGTTAGATTGAGGGAACAGTGTATGATTAGTGTTATTAACATGTTCGATATGGGTTAGGAACCATTCTGCTGGATGAATAATGGTATTGGGAACCTATGATATTTATAAGAATATAGAGGTGAAATATATGTACGAAAACAGAAATCTAAGTAAGATTTGAAGCCCAGAACTTCATTTGTCCCTTGATTGGGATACTTAGCGTTGAATTACATTCTGCACAGATGTTTCAGATAAATCGATATACAATGGCATAGGACCTTTCACCTTGGATGATTGAATGTAGAAGAGAACATCCAGTCAAAAAGTGATAGTCGGTAGGATTAGGAAGATAGTCGGTAGGTTTAGGAAGAAGAATGAGTGTAGGATTTGGAACAAAAGTTCTTTAGAACTAGGGTATCGCTAAGAGAGTGAATGTAAATATCAGCACATGTGATGAGGAAGTCACAATGATTAACTGGGGAAAATATGTAGGAAAGCAGATATCAATAGAGACATTACAAAATCAGGCAAAGTATAAAGTGAGTGACAGGATTAGACATTTTCAACATGTTTGAGTTTGAATATATAATCTTTGGAAGAAACAAATATGTAGTCACCAATAGGATTTTCATTTGAGAGCATTAGGCAACCTGGACATGGATGTTTTTAGTAATCCATGTTCACTTTCCATTTAGGTTTTGTACAATCATAAGTGTGACCTTTGCTTTTTGTGTCCAGAATATTACTGTGATAAAATGTATATGGAGATCAGGTGACATGGGTATTTCTTCCACCATTTCTGGGAGCTATATATTGAGGACGTATAAATTAGTATTGGGGGTACAAAGAGGTGTACCTGTGTCTATGAATATGGAGATAATTCGTGAATAGACTGTACTGTGAATAAATAATATAACTGGTTCCACTTTAAATAATGGATTGAATTGATATCTGAAACTAAGTAAGAAATCTTATATCGATATACAACCATTCATTCCAACCAGTTATACATCTAATGGTAATATTAGTGTTATGGTTTATTGTGATGGGTTTGTGCGTTTTGCTTCAAATGTGATAATGGAAATCGAAAATAATGTTTTTGGGAAGAAGTCTCATGAAAAGAGCAGTTATGAAACATGGAGGAATACATGTGTTCTCAAGCAGGAAGTGATTGAAAGTGAAACAAATGCCTATA
This sequence comes from Callospermophilus lateralis, assembly GCF_048772815.1. Classification (NCBI taxonomy): domain Eukaryota; kingdom Metazoa; phylum Chordata; class Mammalia; order Rodentia; family Sciuridae; genus Callospermophilus; species Callospermophilus lateralis. The sequence goes on along the minus strand of NW_027512420.1, from coordinate 468,981 downwards.
AATTTGAGAAATTTTGATGAAACATATATGCTATGATGTGCATAAACTGAAGATAGTAATGTACCAGTGTTGAATAAAAATGAACGTCAAAATACACATCATGTCTCATAGAGTCTACTTGCATTGATGTTCAACTGGGTCAGTTACTGTAGAAATATTAGGATTTGGGGGGGAATTAATAATACAATTTATTTTAGCACTAGCATGCCACAGAATGTAGAGGAAAGATCAATGGATTTTTAGTTATAGCACTAATAATCTAACACTTAGTGACTATTTTGGATAGTCTAGAAATTACATAAGGCTATGTAACATATTTTTTTTTATTTAACATTCATCAAAGCTTGGAATTTTCATAATATTTCTTCTTTTTTCTTTTTTTATTTTTTCAGTTGTTGATTGACCTTCATTTTGTTTATTTGTATGTGGTGCTGAGAATAGAACCATGTGCCTCACACATGCTAGATAAGCATGTTACCTCTGAGCCACAAACCCAGCCCCTCCACTTCTATCTTAACATCATACACTCATGTCCCTCTTCTTTACTCACTTTCTTCCCCATTTTCCCCCTTCTCTCCCTTCCTTTTTGGTTTCCCCTCCATATCTATTTTTCTCTCATGTCATTACAAACAGTAGTATGCTATGAAATTTAAATTTAAGACTGTTTTTTATAGTCATTCTTTTTCTTGAGAAAATTTAAAAATTATAATCACCTGATAGATATATTACAATACATTTATTATACATATGTATCTATATTCATGCATATGCATTACATATATTTTATATATATATATATATATATATATATATATATATATATATATATATATATATATATATATATATATATTTAAAAGTACTTTGATTTTCCTGTTAGAAATAATATAGACCAAGTCTTTCTTAATTCTCAATTCTTCCATAATTAACATCTTACAGTGAAAATCAAATAAACATATTTAAGTAAACAGGTATCATTCTTATTTATCAATACTGATAATTTAAAGTTTTATATCACATTAAGCTGTAATGTGGCATATTAACTCTTATGAATTAGAGAAATTTTATTTGAACAACCTATTTTTTAAGGACCATATGCACTGACATTTTAAATGGCTTTCTTGTGATTTCAATTTCTATCAATTGTGTATTAATTGCCAAATACTTATTTTAGTACTTTTCATGTTCAAAATTGATATAAAGTCAATTGTTTAATTCTTCTTGTAAGTAGTTACTTATTACAGTAGGGACATTATTAATAATACTACATCTTTATAAGAAAAATGGTACAAATTTATTTTCATGCAAAATTAAGAATAATTGTATGCTCTAGATGTTTGATTGTTGATACATATAACAAAGAGCTTTTGATGAGTCTCTTCCCCAGTAAAACATAAAATGCAAAGATATAGTTAGGTTTGTATGTCCAAATAAAGATAAGAAAAAATACACATTATCAGCTAGAAACTATTAAATAAAAGATGAAAAGAACAATCCAACACATTGTACGAACTTGTCAGATGAGGTAGTATTCTGGAAGAATAGCCTAAGACTAGACCTTGTCCATGACAAAATATTCACGAAAAAAATGAAATATGAAAAGTGTAGAAAATGCTATGAATTTTTCATGAAGTTAGGTGAATTATCCTTTAATCTCAATTTATGTGCATTTTCTGGTAAAATAAATTTGTGATATTCACAAAACAAAGTTTCTGTATAGCAAAATGAATACATCTGAACCCATTTTTAGCTGATTTCTTCCCACTAAATTTTAAACCTTTATTTATTTATTTATTTTTATTGGTTGTTCAAAACATTACAAAGCTCAAGATATATCATCTTTCATACATTTGACTCAATTGGGTTATGAACTCCCATTTTTTCCCCAAATACGAATTGTAGAATCACATCGGTTACACATTCACATTTTTACATAATGGCATATTAGTGACTGTTGTATTCTGCTACCTTTCCTATCCCCTACTATCCACCCTCTCCTCCCCTCCCATCTTCCCTCTCTACCTCATCTGCTATTGTTCAATTCTCTCCATTGTTTCCCCCTCACTTCCCCTCACAACATCTTATATGCAATTTTGTGTAACATTGAGAGTTTCCTACAATTTTCATAAGCTTTCCCTTCTCTCTCCCTTTCTCTCCCCCCATTCGTCTTTGTTTAATGTTAATCTTTTCCTCATGCTCTTCCTCCCTGTTCTGTTCTTATTTGCTCTCTTTATAACAGAGAAGACATTTGGCATTTGTTTTTTAAGGATTGGTTAGCTTCGCTTAGCATAATATGCTCTAATGCCATCCATTTCCCTGCAAATTCTATGATTTTGTCATTTTTTGTGCTGTGTAATACTCCATTGTGTATAGATGCAACAATTTTTTTATCTATTAATCTATTGAAGGGCATCTAAGTTGGTTCCACAGTCTAGCTATTGTGAATTGTGCTGCTATGATCATTGATGTGGCAGTATCCGTATAGTACGCTATTTTAAGATCCTGAGAGAACATTCCAAGAAGGGTGATAGCTGGGTCAAATGGTGGATCCATTTCCAGCTTTTCCAGGAATATCCATACTTCTTTCAAAATTGGCCTCACCAATTTGCAGTCCCACCAGCAGTGTACAAGTGTATCCTTTTCCCCAAATCCTCGCCAACACTTATTGTTGTTTAACTTCATAATGGCTGCTGATCTTACTGGAGTCAGATGGTATCTTAGTGTGGTTTTGATTTGCATTTCTCAGACTGCTAGAGATGGTGAGCATTTTTTCATGTACTTGTTGATTGATTGTATGTCCTCCTCTGTGAAGTGTCTGTTTAGGTCCTTGGCCCATTTGTTGATTGGGTTATTTGTTATCTTATTGTTTAATATTTTGAGTTCTTTGTATATTTTGGATATTAGGGCTCTATCTGAAGTGTGAGGGGTAAAAATTTGTTCCCAGGATGTAGGCTCTCTATTTACCTCTCTTATTGTTTCTCTTCTTGAGAAAAAACTTTTTAGTTTAAGTAAGTCCCATTTGTTTATTCTTGTTATTAACTCTTGGGCTATTGATGTCTTATTAAAGAATTTGGAGCCCGACCCCACAGTATATAGATCATAGCCAACTTTTTCTTCTATGAGACGCAGTGTCTCTGATTTGATATCTAGCTCCTTGATCTATTTTGAGTTAACTTTTGTGCATGGTGAGAGAACGGGATTCAGTTTCATTTTGTTGCACATGGATTTCTAATTTTCCCTGCACCATTTGTTGAAGATGCTATCCTTCATCCATTGCATGTTTATAGCCACTTTATCAAATATAAGAAAGTTGTAATTTTGTGGATTGGTTTCTCTGTCCTCCATTCTATACCATTGGTCCACCTGCCTGTTTTGGTACCAGTACCACACTGTTTTTGTTACTCTTGCTTTGTAGTAAAGTTTGAACTCTAGTATCGCTATACTCCCGATTCACACTTCCTGCTTAGAATTCCTTTTGCTATTCTGTGTCTTTTGTTTTTCCATATGAATTTCATGATTGCTTTATCATTTCTACAAGAAATGCCGTTGGGATTTTGATTGGCATTGCTTTAAACCTGTAGAGAACTTTGGGTAATTTCGCCATTTTGATGAATTTAGTTCTGCCTATCCATGAACAGGGTACATTTTTCCATCTTCTAAGATCTTTTTCTATCTCTCTCTTTAGGGTTCTGTGGTTTTCACCTCTTTTGTTAGGTTGATTTCCAAGTATCTTATTTTCTTTGAGGATATTTTGAATGGAGTGGTTTTCCTCATTTCCATTTCAGAAGTTTTGTTGCTGATATACAGAAATGCCTTTGATTTATGCGTGTTGGTTTTATATCCTTCATTTATTAACTCTAGCAGTTTCTTTGTAGACCCTTTTGGGTCTGTTAAATATATTACCATGTCATCCACAAATAGCGATAATTCAAGTTCTTCTTTTCCTATTTTTATGCCTTTAATTTCTTTTGTCTGTCTAATTGCTCTGGCTAGTATTTCAAGAACTAAATTGAATAGAAGTGGTGATAGAGGGCATCCCTGTCTTGTTCCAGATTTCAGAGGGAATGCCTTCAGTTTTCTCCATTTAGGATGATCCTAGCCTGAGGTTTAGCATATATAGCTTTTACAATGTTGAGGTAAGTTCCTGTTATCCCTAGTTTTTCTAGTGTTTCGAACATAAAGGGATGCTGAACTTTGTTGAATGTTTTACTACATCTATCGAGATGATCATATGGTTCTTGTCCTTAAGTCTATTGATGTGGTGAATAGCATTTATTGATTTCCGTATATTGAACCAGCCTTGCATTCCAGGGATGAATCCTACTTGATCATGGTGCACAACTATTTTGATATGTTTTTGTATTCAATTCACACGGATTTTATTGAGAATTTTTGCATCCAACTTCATTAGAGATATTGGTCTGTAGTTTTCTTTTTTGAAGTGTCTTTGTCTGGTTTTGGGATCAGGGTGATTTTGGACTCCGAGAATGAATTTGGAAGAGCTCCTTATTATTCCATTTCTTGATATAGCTTGAATAGTATTGGTATTAATACTTCTTCGAAGGTTTTGTTGAACTCTGCTGTATACCCATCAGGTACAGGGCTTTTTTTGATTGGTAGTCTTTTGATGGCTTCTTCCATTTCTTTCTTTGTTTTTGGTCTGTTAAAATTGTGTGTGTCTTCTTGACTGAATATGGGCAGATCGTATGACTTAAGAAATTTATCAATATTATAACTATCTTCTATTTTATTGGAATATAGGATTTCAAAATACTTTCTAATTATCTTCTGTATTTGTGTACTGTCTGTTGTGATATTGCCTTTTTCATTCCGTATGTTAGTAATTTGAGTTCCCTCTCTTCTTCTCATCCTTAGCATGGCTAAGGGCCTGTAAATCTTATTTATTTTTTCAAAGAATCAACTTTTAGTTTTATCAATTTTTTCAATGTTTTTTTTTTGTTTGTTTCAGTTTCGTTGATTTCTGCTCCAATTTTAATTATTTCTTGTCTTCTTCTACATTTGCTGTTGTTTTGCTCTTCCTTTTCTAGGTTTTTGATGTGTACTGTGAGTTTATTTATTTGTTGTTTTATTCTTTTTTTGAAGAAAGAACTCCAAGAAATGAATTTCCCTCTTAAAACTGCCTTCTTTGTGTCCCATAGATTCCAGTATGTTGTGTCTGTATTGTCATTTGATTCTAAGAATTTTTTTATCTCCTCCTTTATGTCTTCTGTAACCCATTGATCATTCAGTAGAATATTGTTCATTTTACATGTGATGTAGGATTTTTCCTTCCTTCTATTCTCATTGATTTCCAGTTTCATTCCATTATGATCAGATATGGTGCATGGTATTATCTCCACGCCTTTATATTTACTAAGAGTTGCCCAATGGCATAATATATGGTCTAACTTGGAGTAGGATCCATGTGCTGCTGAGAATAAAGTGTATCCACTTGATGATGGTTGATATATTCTATATATGTCGGTTAAGTCAAGGTTATTGATTGTGCTGTTGAATTCTATAGTTTCTTTATTCAGTTTTTTATAGAGGATCTGTCTAATGGCGAGAGCGGTGTGTTGAAGTCACCCATAATTATTGTGTTGTAGTCTATTTGACTCTTGAACTTGAGGCGAGTTTGTTTTATAAGCGTTGCAGCTCAATTGTTTGGTGCATACCAATTGATAATTGTTATGTCTTGTTGGTGGATGGTTCCTTTTAACAATATATAGTGTCCTACTTTATCCCTTTTGATTAACGTAGGTTTGAAGTTGATTTTATATGATATGAGTATGGCCACTCCTGCTTGCTTCCGAGGGCCATGTGAGTGGTAAGATTTTTCCCAACCTTTCACTTTCAGCCTGTGTATGTCTTTACCTATCAAAAGAGTCTCCTGAAGGCAGCATTTTGTTGGATTTATTTTTTTGATCCAGGTTACTAGCCTATGTCTCTTGATTGGTGAGTTTAGATTTTTAACATTTAAGGTTACAATTGAAATATGATTTATACTTCCAGTCATGTTTATTTATTTATTTATTTTAATTTGGGTAGTTTTTACTTTTTGGTTATTTTCTTACCCCTTTACTGAGATACCTCCCACTGTTAGTTTTGGGCACTATTTTTCAATTCCTCTTCTTGTAGTATTTTGCTCAAAATGCTTTGCAGTGCTGGTGTTCTGTCTGCGAATTCTTTTAGCTTTTTTTTATCAAGAAAGACTTAATTTCATTGTCAAATCTGAAGCTTAATTTTGTTGGATACAGTATTCTTGGTTGGAATCCATTATTTTTCAGTGTTTGAAATACATTGTTCAAAGATCTTCTCGCTTTCAAAGTCTGTGATGAAAAATCAATTGTTAACCTAATTGGTTTACCCCTGAATGTTATCTGCCTACTTTCTCTCGTAGCTTTTAATATTCTCTCCTTGTTCTGTATGTTGGCTATCTTCATAATTATATGTCTTGGAGTTTGTCTATTATGGTTTTGAATGTTTGAGGTCCTGTAGGCTTCCAGGATATGGCAATCCATTCCATCTTTCATCTCTGGGATGTTTTCTAGAATTATTTCATTTAATATGTTGTCCATTCCTTTGGTTTGAATCTCTATGCCTTCTTCTATCCCGATGACTCCCAATTTTGGTTTTTTTATGACATCCCATATCTCTTGAATAGTTGCTCATGGGATTTAAGCATGTTTTTTGTGTTGACTATATTCTTTTCAAGTTGACAAACTTTGTCTTCATTATCTGATGTTCTGACTTCTACTTGATCTAGTCTATTTGAAATATTCTTGTTTGAGTTTTTAATTTGGTTTATAGTTTCCTGCATTTCTAGAATTACTGTATGATTTTTTAAAAGATCTCTATCTCCTGGTAAACCTTGTTCTTTGCCATTTGAATTTGGTTGTTTAATTCATTTTCAAAATATACTTTTATTTCTTGGACTTGCTGCCTCATGTCTTCTCAATTATTCCTTTCCATCTGAGTTAGGTATGACTTAAGTTTTTTCCCTATCCCTGTTTCTGATGCTTCTAGGTTCTCCTGTAGTATTAAGTTGTCCTTCATTGTTTCTACACCTTTTTTTCCCCTTGTTTTTTCATGATGTTCATGTTATTTTCTGGCTCTATTTGATTGCTGTGTTTCTGCTCTCTTCTATAGATTTGTTATGGGTTTATATATCTCTGTTTTCTCTCCTTTGTGTTGCTAGACTATGCCTGCTTAAGTGGATTTCGCTGTTAAGGAATTCTGACAGCCGAGCTCCAGTGATGTCACCTCTCTGCTGTGGTGGGCCCCAGGCTCCTTGCCGGAGTGTCCGAATTGGGGGGGTGGACTGGATTGTCTCTTGTTGGTTTCAGCTCCCGGTCGCTGGCATGCCGGCAGTCTCCAGCCACCCAGTAGCGCGGGCAGCGGATGGGCTGTCGCTGGCGGGTGGGTGATCTCTAGCCACACAGTTGCGCGTTCGGTCGTCGGCAGGCGAGCGTTCTCCAGCCATCAAGACATGCCGTCAGCAGGTGGGCTGGCACCGGCAGGAAGGTGGTCTCCAGTTGCCCAGTCACACTGGCAGCGGTCTGGCGTTCTCCAGCCACCCAGTCAGGAGGGCCTGGCCTCTAGTCCCCTGGTTTATCCTGCTAGTCCTGATTTCTCCTGCTAGACCAGATTTCTCCTGAGTGATGCTTCTCGGCAGCTCAAACTGTTCTCCGGGTCTGCCGTTTGTTGGGTGGGGAGGGTGTCTATTGTGAACCCTGGAACTCTATTGTTTTAATATTTTCCGCTTGCCCCTCGCCCCGCACTGGCTAGACAAGTTTCATTTTTGCCGCTGATGGGAAGGGGAGATGAAGGTCAGGTGCCTCTAGTTTTCCCCCAGTCTTTATGCAGACTTGCTCTGATTATCCCTCCCCCAAAAGCCTAGGAGAGATTTTATGCGAATTTTCCTCTGTATGTGAGATGAGCTGAGAAACACACACCTGTTTTATTGTTGCAATCTGTCTGGGAGTGGTGGTGGTTACTTCAGCTCTCCAAGATGGTGGCTGCTGGTTTCCTTTGTGGAGTTTCCACTTTGGGGGATAGAAATGTACTGCTAACTTTCCCGTCTGAAATCCCAAATTCAGCTGGGGGCTGAGTGGATGCTCAGCCAGCAGGATTCCACAGAATCTGCAGCAACGTTTCTCCCTGCTTGCTGGTCGCTTCTCGGTGGTGCCTCACCATTTGTAGACACGGGGCAGGTCACGCGGATAAATCAGAATGGATCTCCGGTTGCACAAGTGGCTTGTGTTTGAGACTCAATTACCGGACCTCGGTGGTGGAAATCATTCTTCTAGATTTCGGTAAACACCCATTTTCCTGTAAGATCCTAACAAGATAGTTTTTCATCGTTCTAACTCGTTATTCACCTGCGCAGTGGCAGGGTACACTGGGTGTGATACACTGTCTTCACAGTCATCTTGCAATGCCGAAATATTAGGATATGGATGCACCATTTACTGAAAACTGTTTCAGTACTAGGAAAAAATATGTATTTCAGGTGGATGAATATTTCTGAGATTAATTTTTTAAAAAGTGGATTATAAATCCACATACATGAATATGAATGAATTTAGGGAGTGCATAATAAGACACAAATATTTCATATTTTGAAAAATCCGGAGAGTATATATATACATATACACACACACACACACAGACATTAAAAACTAGCAATATATATGTCAATTGAAATTCATCATGAAATACATATCATCCACAGACCCAAAAATATTCATATACTTAACATGGATTTATGTATAATGTTGTTCAACTAGGAGGCTTACCCATAGTTTGAATTTTCAGTTCCAACAGCATTTAGGAGGAGTGATCTCTTCTCAAAATTTGTATTTGCCAAGTCAGTCACCTCACAAAAATGTACGTGTGATACCAGGTACGATTCTATATGTGCATATAAAATTACATGTGCTGAATAGGCTACAGAGAAAGGGAGACAGGAATTTATATATTTGTTAACTTTCAAAACACACGGAGAACTATTTCAACAAAAAATTGACTAGATTTATAACTTCTAACCTATATAATGCAAAAGGCAATTCCAACTATACACCATGCCTCCTCTGAACTGCTTGTATTTCTATTCTGTTTGAGTTTTTATTCTCTATCATATTACGATTAGTAGTCAGAGTCTAGTAGGGTAGGGGTTAGAGTCAGGGATTCAGTATTTCGAATGGAAAATTGGAAAATGAATCCAATGTGTATGCAAATATGTGCTACACAAAATCTTCCCACTCCTCCAGAACAATGGCTTGACATTATCTTCGCCCCAAGTAAGACATAATTAGAGGAGAAGAGTTAGAAAATCAGTGAATACTTATCTGGAATGGAATATGCTAAGGAGTTCACTACCTTGGAGGTGGTAGAGGAGTTTCCAAAAGTAAGGGACAGGGTGAACACTCCACAAACATGGAGCTCTGCTGGCCTAAAGACTTCTTGAGAATTTGCCTCTGAGTTTGGTCACTTGAAACATATGTTGTTATCAGGAGCTTTAGCTTCCTTTGTAATGAGATCATCAAAGCTGGGTCTGCACCTATGTGACCTGTAAAACATAGTTTCTTATTTTCCAATGAACATGAGGCAGCAGTCCTGAATTTGATCTTTGTAGGTAAACTGTGGCCACTGGGTTCTAAGTGTCTCCCTGTGTGGACTGTGAAGCCATTTGTTCATCCTCCAATTTTCATGGTGTTTCTTGCTGCTACAATGGGAGTTTGGTATTTGCTTCATGAAATACACGGAGTTCAACTGGGACACAGTGCAGGAGGGAGTTCTGTCACGTGTGGTATTTCAATTTCTGCAGGAGAATGCACCAACCATGCTTCTATATCACATAGCTTGCCCCATTGACGATAGCAAATCGATTCTGAACATTGCCCTGAAACCTCTCCAAATAACAAGATGCCTTTACTTAGAAGGGACTGCTGGCTGCATCATGTCAGTCACAAGCCATTTGGAAGCCAATGGCAGATCCACATGGCCCCACCACAGATGTTTTATCACTCACCTGCCTACCACTGCTCTAGGCCCACTAATAATCAGGCTCCAACTTATTGGCATCTCTGTTTTACACAATTTTCATTAAAACCAGTCAATCAAGGCAGTGTCTGTTATACTCATGATCAGCAACAGGAAATCCAAAGGTTCTCCTGTGCCAGCTGGTCATGGAAATTTCAAAAATTTCATGGTATTTTTCTAGCCATATTTCAACAATGAAGGTGGAGGCACTGTGAGTTTCAGTTCATTCCAGAACCATTAATGTTGACGAAGCTCATTTCAATGAAAGCTCTGGAGAAATCTCACAGGCAATGCTTCCCAAAGAATGGCCAAAAGGTCAAATGAAGCCAGGCCCATTGAGTTCTACAATGTGAGGTCCATGTGACTTTTGACTCTCAACTACGGCTGCCAAGTCTTTCAGAAGAAAATTATGTGATATCTTGGCTGTGATTCCCAGTGCTCTGTTGAAAGCCACCCTGGGCCTTGATCTCAGTTTCCAAGGGCGACTCTCATGCATGGCCTTCTAAAATCCCAACACAATTAATGGCAATACTTTTCTGAGGTCAGTTCCAGAACTCAGTCTCTAAGGGGAAAAACACCAGAGTTCATGTCAAGGTGGACCCAGTCATCTCTTCCAATCACCACACTAACAACCACAATTAAAAGCAAAACAATCCCACATGGCCCTCATGTTCTTTTATATAGACACTCATCATAACCTATCGCTGGAAATTTCCACGAGGGGCGAAGCCCAAGACAGTCTCCTAAATAATCTCTCTTGCCCCTAATTTGCCTAAATTCAGGGTGGCCTGGACACCATTCCTGTGAACCAGGAGTGTTCAAATAGGCCTGCTGTTAATACTTCTCTGCTTCTCCAATTTGAGGCGTATTGACTGTGCAGTTTGGATTCTTTATGTGAATTGTAGTCACGGGAAAACTCAAGCAATTTAGGGATTTGAAGAAATGATTTGGCCCAATGGATCCCTATTCTAACTTGATGGAGGTCAGGAACCTTACAGAGAATGGGGAGAGACTTCATCCACAATAACTGCACTTTTGGCCATTTTTGTTTTGGATGCACACATGTGATGTTTCTTTAGATTCTTCAGGGGTTGAGAATCTAAGCCACGGCCTCACACAGGGCCAAGAGGCTGATTCAGACACTTCCATTTTCAAAGGAATTAAGCAAATATCCACAGGTGATGTCCATTCATTTCCATTTGAACCTGTTTTCTTCAGGCTTCACAAACGGATGTCTTGAGGCAAAGACCTTCCTGACATTCAGGGCAACAGAACAATAGGTAAGCAAAAGGCCCAAAGCAGGGTTTCTCCACTGAGACTATCATGGTCACACTTATATCTGAGTTTTCTGAGATGCTCGACATTCCCTTTAGCTATCCAGTACATGGCCATGTCACAGGGCTTGGAACTGCTACATATCTTGGACACAAAACCATGAGCCTATTCTGGAGAGTAGCCAGAATTCATGAAGAATGCAGGAATTTTGGAAGATACCACATGTTGCCCATCGATCAGGCAAGCTGAAATCCATTCATAAATTCGGCAGGATGAATGCTGGGAAGCTTTCTGCTAGACAGGAGACAACAATTGATGCATTCAGTTTTCTAATATCTAAAACCATGCACATAGTGGGATACACAGACATAGAAACACTTGCTTGCCAAACGACTTACTATAAACAGTTCACTCCAAACCAAACAAACCACCTTTCCTACCTATTCTCAGAACATGAGACAAAACCACAAACCCACACCGACAACTACAGAGGCACCACCTTCTACAAAGTATGTCTGTGACTATCCAGAGTGTCTTCTGACTGGTGGGCCAACTTATGTTCCCCGGAAAACACCAACTCTGTGAACTTGTCAGGAGCCAGCGGTGAGCCACTATCTGCTTTCTCAGGAAAGGCCCCTCTTCTGAGTTTTCCTAGCAGTTGGCCATCCTCATATCTGTAGGTACCATGAAAGACTGACTCTGTCCTTGGTAAATCCAAACAAGTGAGCCCACTGGGACTGGGACTGGGACAGGCTCTTGGTACCTTGCTTCCTGGATCCCAAGTATCGAGAGTTCCATGACCAAGGAAGTGAGGTGAGGTCACTTCCTTCAGGAACTGAATGAGGTCACTGCTTTGGCAACCACTTTGTCCTAACAGTTGCTTCCAAGGGTCCCATGAGATCGAGGCTTCTCCTACTTCCTGTGACACTTTCACAAGTTAGAATGGTATATGAACCATAGGCACCCAGGAACAGGTCTCCAAAAAGGACTGTTTGTGTCCATCTTCTCTACATTATGAACAGAGAGGCTGATTCAGACACAACCCTTCATCCTGACCAGGTTGTTTGCAATGGAAGATGACGTTTGCTCTCTCAGGTCCTTCATGGCTGCCTACATCTTCTCCAGGGATCACTTCTTCATGGACCTTTGAGTTTTACAACAGGTGGAAGATTCTCTACATTCCTGTATTGTAAGACCATCTTGGTCCCTGCTCTTCTGTAAAGTTAGATTGAGGGAACAGTGTATGGTTAGGGTTAATAACAGGTTTGATTTGGGTTAGGAATTATTCTAATTGATGAATAATGGTATTGGGAACCTGTGATATTTATAAGAATATATAGGTGAAATATAAGTATGAAAACAAAAATCTAGGTAAGATTTGAAGCCCAGAAGGGCATTGCGCTATTGATTGGGATACTTAGCTTTGATATACGTTCTGCACAGGTGTTTCAGATAAATCGATAATCAATGGCATAGGACCTTGTACCTTGGATGATTGAATGTAGAAGTGAACATCCACTAGAACAGGGATAGTCGGTAGGATTAGGAAGATATTCGATAAGTTTCAGAAGAAGACTGAGTACAGAATTTGGACCAAAAGTTCTTTAGCAATAGTGTATCGGGTAGAGAGTGAATGTAAATGTCAGCACACGTGAAGGGTGAGTCACAATGGTGAACTGGGGAAAATATTTAGGTAAGCAGACATCAATAGAGACATTAGGAAATCAGGCAAAGTATAAATTGAGTGATAGGATTAGACATTTGCAACAGGGTTGAGGTTCAAAATATAGTCTTAAGAAGAAACAAATATGTAGTCACCAATAGGATTGACATTTGAGAGCATTAGGCACACTGGACATGAATGTTTTCAGTAATCTATGCTCACTTTTCATTTAGGCTTTGATACAATCATAAGTGTGACCTCTTCTTTTTGTGTCCAGAATATTACTGTGATAAAATGTATATGTAGATTAGGTGACAAGAGTATTTCTTCCACCATTTCTGGGAGCAACATTTTGAAGATGAAAAAATTAGTATTGGGGTTACAAATAGATTTACTCTGTGTCTATGAACATAGAGATAATTTATGAATAGACGATACTGTGATTAAATATTATAACTTGTTCCAACTTTAAATATTCGATTGAATTGATATCTGAAAATAAACAGAAAATCGTATATTTATATGCAATCATTCATTCCAACCAGAAATACATCTAATGGTAATATTAGGGTTATGGTTTATCATGAAGAGTGTGTCAGTTTTTCTTCAAAATGATTATGGAAATCGAAAAAAAAAGCGTTTGGAAAGAAGTCTCATGAAAAAACAATCAAGTAACCTGGAGGAATACATGTGTTCTGAATCAGGAAATGATTGAAAGTGAATCAAAATCCTATAAATTATTGAAGTTGTTGATGAAATATATATCCTATGATGTGTATAAACTGAACAAATAGTAATGTACCAGTGTTGAATAAAATGAACTTCAACATAGACATCATATCCAAGAGGAATCTAGTTGCATTGATGTTAAACTGGGTCAGTTACTGTAGAAATATTAGGATTGTATGCACCACTCACTGAAGTTAGTTTTCAGTACTATAAAACAAATATGTAATTCAGGTGGATAAATATTTCTGAGAATAATATTGTGAAAAGTTGATTATAAATCCACATACATGAACATGAATGAATTTAGGTAGTATATGTAAGACACATATATTTCATATTTTGAAATATTTGGAGAGTGTATATATATATATATATATATATATACACCCACACACACACACACACAACACACACACCCAGGCAATAAAATGTAGCAATATATATGCCAATCGAAATTCATCATGAAGTATATATCATCCACAGATGCAAAAATATTTAATTTACTGAACATGGATTTATGTATAATGTTGTTCTACTAGGAGGCTCACCCATAGGTTGAATTTTCTGTTCCAACAGCGTTTAGGAGGAGTGATCTCTTCTCACAATTTGTATCTTCCAAGTCAGCCACCTCACAAGAATGTACATCTGATACCAGGTAGGATTCTATATGTGCATATAAAAATACATGTGCTGAATCGGCTACAGAGAAAGGGAGACAGGAATTCACATATTTGTTAACTTTAAAAACACATGGAGAACTATTTCAATTAAAAATTAACTAGATTTATAACACCTACCCTATATCATGCAAAAGGCAAGTGCAACTATACACCATGCCTCCTCTGAACTGCTTGTATTTCTATTCTGTTTGGGTTATTTTTCTCCATCATATTAGGATTTGTCATCAGAGTCTAGGAGGGTATGGGTTAGTGTCAGATGGCCCGGCTGGCAGGACACATCAACTTGGGTGTCGATCCTAGTTGGGGAGGAATGAAGGGACAAGAGACACGAGAGATGACAGCAAGACAGGAGTTCTGATCATGCTGCAAACTTTTATTATTCTCAGAGGGTATTTATATGCTGCGGATGGGAAACCTATCTTATCGGCAGTTGCTGGATGTCTTCACAGGGTGAGATAACCTCAGGATGTTTCAGGTAGACAGATGGTAGCCGGATGTCAAAAGGAGATAGATGGCTGTGGGATGTCTCCCAGGCAGGTTGTGTCCCAGGGGGATGTTTCTTGTGTCAGTCTATATTTTGAAGGAGAACTTCCTTCTAGCCCCTGACATCTCCCCTTTTGTTATATAAAATATTCGACCATACCTTACAGGCCATGGATTTAGGGGGTGATAGTGGCTCTGTTTCTCTAGGATGCCTTAGAATATCTCCTGATTTGAGCGAGCATCTTTCCTAGGAGATTTCGTGTTGGCTGTGGCATGTTTTTGGAGGAGACGTCTTTGAGGGGATAGCATGCCAACCGCCATGCACCAGAGCGTGTCATTCAGAGGTCTTGTGTTTGGGGATCCGTGGATCCATCCTCCTGCAGTCCTTCCTGGACCCTCCGTTATTATGGCCTAACGTGCTCATTCCAAGGGTGTGTCCTCCCCCAAGCGGAGGGGCCCATGGAGAACGAACCCTTATTGCAAGGGTAGAAGATGGTTGCTCAGAGCTGTTACTTATAGTTTTCTGTAAGAAAGAGAGATCTGTGGGGATGTAAACTTAATAAGCCTGTGAGAAGTGTTGAACATTCTTTTAAATGTTGGCAGTGCTGTCTTCCATCTCCAGACCATGATAGTGGACCTGTATGGGCTTAGAAACCAAAATATTAATCTGTTCTTTAATAAATTGTACCAGCCTCTTTATAATGCAGGGGCCTATGGACACCATTAAAAGTAAACCCAACAAAGGGACTAATAGGGGAAGAAGGTAGGGTAGAAATCCATTATGCCCAATCCAGAGGGGATTTTCAAATAGTTCCCTTTGTCTCTTTTCTGGATCTTCTTGAAGCTGCTTAATTTTAATGCGTACTATGCCTGATTTATTGGCATAAACGCAGCATCGTTCCCCTAAGGCTAAGCAAATACCACCCTGGTTAGCTGTCAGCAAATCTAAGCCCAGTCTGTTTTGAAGGAACACTTCTGCCAGGGAATTTATTTGGTCCTGCAAATCTTTAAAGGTTCCTGATAAAGTTTGTACATAATTTATAAGTTGTTGAGACAGGCGATGGTAAGAGTGAATAGCCGTGCCTAAGCCACTGTACCTGTGCCCACAGCAGCTGTTATTCCAAGGCTGGCAATGAGTGGTAAAGCCTGTATTGCCCACCTATGTCTTTTGACTAAAGTGTCTAGGCTAGAAATTGGTAGAGGTTCATCTCCTGGGACAATAGTTATATCAGGGAGTAATAAAGCAAGAACACAACCAATGGTCCAATTCGCTGGAAGCGTGGGAAGGCCGAGTTTCCTCCACACATAAAAACTGTGCCATTGGAGGAACAAAGAGATGGGGTGGGTGAGGAATAATTTTATACTGTTGAGCAATTTCCAAAGGAAGTAAGTCGAACATCAGTATCATAGGTATTATTCTGCATCGCGCCTAAAAGAAATAATGTAAAAGTGCCTATAGGCTGTACTTTAAAGGGAAATCCGGGTTGGCATGTATTATCATTGTCCAGGATAGAATTAATAGGAACTGCCATAGGCATGATTGCCCCTGCTGTCATGCAGAGCCAGCAATCACCAGCAAGGGTGGGGTTCGAATTATTAAGCTAGGAGAATGTAGTTTGCAAAATATCTAATGTATTGGTATCTAAACCTGGGAACTGGGATTTAGGCTACATTAAGGGATGATATGTGAGCTCAGGGATTTGGGGTTTCAAAAGTTTGATTATCTGAGGATGCTTGACAGAATAAGTGGGTCCTCCACCATCAGAGACCCCTGTAGGGGCCTTAATGGGCCAGTAGGAACCTTTTCCGACAGTGCCTTGGCACCCAGCTGACTGTAGCTTGGTGTATTTGCCATCTCCTCCATGGTCAAAGAGAATGGGGGTATAATGAATAGTGGTCCCCCTGCTGCATGAGTTTTAGTTAGGGAGGCTTCAAAAAATTGTTCTCCCTGTTTATTAACACAAAGTGAAGCCGACACATTACAAGAGACATGCATCGCCTGGGTATGCGTACAAGTTGCAGAACAATTTTGGAGAGCTTTACTTGTACTAGGGGGAATAATCTTTGGCTTGTTAACACATACACATTTAGGCTGATGAACTCCTCCGAGATTATGGTCAACCTTGGCACGGAGGTAAGTCACCTTAGTCATGCAGTCAGCAGTCTGGGTCCAACTAGTGGGAGCCTCAGTCCAAAATCCTCCTTTGCATTCACGGGGGGGGGGCAAAAAGGTACTCCATGATGTTGGAAATTGGAGGTCCAAGGTCTCCGTGTTCAAACCTGTTCAGCAGAAGTGCCTTAAGCAGGATCCTCGCACAGATTCTTGGCTGTATCTGAAATGGAGGAAAATTTGTCCTCAGGGGGAGGGCCTCCGTCCCTGGGTTGAGGTAAGTAATTTACCTGTTTAACCAGGCATTCTGGTAACCATCTTGGGGATGCTTGCTCTTGGTCCAAAACACAAGCTGAGCCTCATCCCCTGATGAGGATAGGATCTGGGCGTTTTCATTTATTTGTAATGGGATTGCACCACATATCAGGCGAGCGAACAGAATTGGACGAAGGATGCCAGTGTCTGTCTGTGGCCAAATGGCCTTCACTGTCTAAGGTAAGAAAAATAAGGGCAAATAATGCATGGTTAAGGCGATCCCTGGGAGTGGTAAATACAAGGGCGGAAGCCTTAAGACGGGATATCCAAGTCTTTAAGCTAAGCTGGGCAAGTTCCACATGCCTTGGCCCTGAGAGTTGTATGGAATTTCAGTAGTATGACAAAATTGCAAGGTAGCACAAAACTGTTTAAACTTGGCACTGGTATATGCAGGACATTTATCTGTTTTAATATGTATTGGTTTACCCATTACGAAAAAGGCTGAAACAAGATGAGAAAGGACAACTTTGGTAGCCTCTCCAGAATGTGGTGATGCAAAACTAAAGCCGCTGAAAGTATCTATAGAAACGTATATATATTTGGTTTTTCAAAATTCAGGAAAATGAATAACATCCATTTGCTAAACCTGATTGGGCTGTAATCCTCGGGGGTTAACTCCCAAGTGTTGAATGGGGAGGGAGACAGTGCAACCAGGGCATGCTTTTACTATTTCTCATGCATGTTGCCTGGTAATTTTCCAAAGTAATCGATGGCTCTGGGAATTTAGATGGTGAAGATTTTGTAACTCCATGGCCTTTTGAATGGAGCCAACAAAAATTGGAAAGATGGAACGTGTTGCTGCATCAGCTTGGGCATTACCTTGTGTTAGAGGGCTCAGAAGGTCAGAGTGTGTCATGATGTGTCCTAAGGAAAATGCATGTTTTCTGGCCTGAATTAGCTGCTGAAGCTGGTGAAACAGAAAGGGGGAATTGGAAGAAGCCATAATGGTGGGTGAAATCTCCAGCAGGGGCACAGAAAGAGCAATGTAGGCACTGTCTGTATAAATATTAACAAGATTATCAAAAAAACTTTATGAAAACTTGTGTTATGGTGAACAATTCCACAAACTGAGCTGACTGATAGACAGTATCAAAGGTGGTAGGCTTGTTATTGACAACAAAGACTGCACGGCCATTACTGGAACCATCTGTAAAGACAGTAAGTTCTTGAGGAATGGGAGCCTTTTGAGTAATTTTGGGAAAAATAAATGAATGTAACTGGACAAAATTTAAAACGGGGTCATTGGGGATGTGGTTATGAATTGTTCCCAAAAAGCCTGATAGTGCAATACCCCATTGATCCATGTCTCTAGTAAAAATTGTAGTAAGGGTTTGGTCCTTAGTATATGGAATTAAAATATTATCAGGGTCTTTGCCAAATTGTTGTCGAGAAAGCAAACGACCTTTAAAAATAAGAGAAGCTACCTGAGCAAGATAAACAGTAATAACCTTGGAGGATGTGGTGGATACAAGGACCAAAAGCAAGGGGCAGCCTTTATTTTTAAAATGTGGATCTCGCTGCCAAAATATTCCTGTGGGTGTATGAGGAGTGTGGAAAATAACCAGAACCAGAGGAAGGTTATAAGAAATTTGTGTAACAAACTTTTGGGCAATGGCTTCTGTGGCTTGGTTTAATGCATGTCATGCCTCGGGAGTAAGCTTTTGAGGGGAGGAGGGGTGGGAATCACCTATCAAAATATCATTAAGGGGCAAAAGTACACAAGTGGGTAATTTTAAATATGTTCCTAGCAATTGAATATCCCCCAGTAATATTTGAAAATCATTAAGTGTGTGAAGATGGTAAACACATAGTTGTATTTTAGGAATTTGGATCTGATTATCTTGAAGTTTAAGGCCCAAATAGGTATAAGGGTCCTGTGTTTGAAACTTATCTGGAGCTATCTGTAGTCCCAAGGTAGTGAGGTTTTGTAAAAGTCCAAGTAACAATTATTAAGGTCATGGGTATTAGGTGCAGCAATTAACAAATCATCCATATAATGTAAAATATTATTTTGTGCTCATCGCTCACTCACAGGGTCTACTGCTTGAGCAACGTGTTTTTGGCAAAGACTAGAGCTGTTGGCCATACCTTGGGGAAGAACCTTCCATTGAAATCTCTGCATAGGGCCCTGAAAATTAATGTGAGGGAGACTAAAGGCAAAATAGGGTCTATCCTCAGGATGTAAAAAGATGGTAAAAAAGCAATCTTTTAAGTCAATAACCATTTTACAATAGTTTTTTGGAATCGCCACTGGTGTGGGAATGCCTGGCTGTAGTGCTCCCATCGGGCGCATAACTTTATTAATGGCACACAAATATTGTAAAAGGCACCACTTGCCTGATTTTTTCTTGATAATAAAAATAGGAGTAATCCATGATGAGGTTGAGGGCTTTACATGGCCGGCTGCAAGCTGTTCCTGCACTAACGTGGAGGCAGCCTCCAATTTTTCTTGGGTAAGGGGCCACTGATCCACCAACACAGGAGTCTGAGTCTCCCAAATAATTTTATCTGCATGGGGTACAGGAGGGTCAGGGACTGACACTAAAAATCTGAATACACAAGTCCACATGTATTTGTTTTTGTATGGGTTGTATAGCCTCCACCAGTCCTTGTTTCAGTATCCCCAGGCCTGTACCAGGAACAAAATTCATAGGAAGCATTTGATGAGTCACCATGGAATTGGGACTGGCGAGAATAACTTCCAATAACTCAAAATATCTCCTCCCTATACGTTAACAGGGAGGTCAGAATCAACGAAAGGAGTGACAGTTGACTTATTACCATCTTTATCAGTGCAGCTAATAGACCTAGAGCTGACCAGAGGATTTTTTTATTTTCCTATCCCTTTAAGGTCAGTCAAGGATGGAGTGAGGGGCTAACCTGATGGCTTGTATTTTTGAGAAATAATTGTGGCATCAGCTCCAATATCTAGAACTCCTTGGAATTCCTTTCCTTCAGTAAGTAAGGTAAGGGTGGGTCTATTGTGAGAAATGGGCTGAACCCAATACACATCAGAGAAGCCCAAGAAGGCAGTCCCCCGAGGTAGGTTTGGGTTTTGGAAATGCCTCCTGAATCCAAGGGAAGGAGAATTAATTGTGCAAGTCTTGTTCCTGCTGGGATGGCGGTAACTCCATTCATAGCAGTGGCCAGTATTTTTATTTCTCCAGTGAAATCATTATCATTAATGCCAACGAAGACCTGAACACCTTGTATGGTAGTGGAGGTTCTTCCAAGATTAAGGGCACATGTATGAGATGGAGGGGGACCCATAATTTCATTGGGTATTATCTGGGGCCCTTGCATTGGGTCTAATATTGTATTTGTGGCAGCACAGAGGTCCAATTTTGTGCTGCCTGGGGTGGCTAGTTGGAGGGAGGCAATTGTGGAGAAGGATTTTGTGGTAGGTTGGGAGTTTAGGAGGGAACAAACTTTATTGCTCCTGTGTTTGTCGTGGGGGATGTTGTGGCCGGGGGCTGGCCCCGCAGGGAGTTTCCCGAGAAGTAGGAAGAAATAGGCTGTGTGAGGGCATTTGTCTTAGATCTACACTCACTGGCCTAGTGATGACCTTTACCACTTCTATGGAAAAGGGTAGCTGGGGGCGGTTAAGCCCCAGTTTGAGGAGACGCTATTCCTAGGCTTTGTTTTCCTGTGGGACACTCACATGCAAAATGGCCAGGTTGTTTACAAGTAAAGCAAGTACGTGAGCCAGGATTGTGAAAGGCCTTGGTAAAGGCGGTCCCTAAAGCCAGACCCATGGCATGGGCTGCACCCACGTCTGCACAGAGTCTAATAACTTCAGAAAGTTTCCCTTTATCCTTATGTGGTTGAAGAACATTCTGACATGCTGGGTTAGCATTTTCAAAGGCAAGATGTTTTACATAGGTGCTTTCACCTTCGCTTGGTAAATCCTATAGGCTGTGGCACGGTCCTGAGAGGTCGCGGGTGTTCTGAATGGTAGAGAGCTGCTTCCTTCTCCAAGATAGCGTCCTCCCCAGGGGTCAATGTGTCTCTGGGATTTAAAACTGGATAAAGGTGGTTTTTAATCATTGGAGCCTTATTAATTAGGGTCGTATTTTGAGGGGGACCAGGAAGGTTCTCAGGGTCCTGGGAAGACTGAGAAGGTTCTATGTCTATACTAATGATGGGCATGCAGAGGGGGGACGAGAGGTCTTTTGCATAATCTCTTCCCCAATCCTGACAAGTTGTAAGGTACCATTGTCAAAGCGAAAACTTTTAAGAATTTCATTAATTAAGTTCCAGTAAGAAAAGGTGGGAACTGGCATTTTTTCTGGGCCAAAGGATTCATAATAATCTTTTAAACAGTCTCCTACTCTAAGCCATTTTTGCCATCAATGGTCCCTTCAAGAGGAAACCATGGACACAATTCTCCTATGTATGAAAAGAAAAATTTTAAGTCCTTTTTCTTAACATGTGCCCCTCATGTCTTGAAGGACTCCTTGAGGCCTGAAATAAACAAATCATGTGACGATACTGCTTGTCACATGGTGCGTCACTCACCGTGCATCATCCCCACCTTCCTCCTGGATATGTCTCCGGGTGGTGTCTGCTGAGGCGATCGTGAGCTCCTCTTGACCAAGTCTTCCAGGAGGAAGGGGTTCCCCCTCAGTCAAAGGCTTGAGCCCCAGTCGGTGGGCGCCAGATGTCCCGGCCGGCAGGACACATCAACGTGGTCAGCGAACCTAGATGGGGAGGAATGAAGGGACAAGAGGCATGAGAGATGAGAGCAACACAGGAGTTCTGATCAAGCTGCAAAATTTTATTGTTCACACATGGGTATTAATATGCTGGATATGGGAAAGCTCTCTTATCAGCAGTTCCTGGATGTCTTCACAAGGTGAGATAACTTCAGGATGTTTCTGGAAGAAAGATGGCCACAGGATGTCTCAGGGACATATATGGCTACAGGATGTCTTCCAGACAGGATGTCTCCTGGGGGCTGTTTCTTGTAAGTGTCAGGCTGTTCTTTGAAGAAGAATTCCTTCTACCCCTGACAGTCAGGGATTCAGTATTTCGAATGGAAAATTCGAAAATGAATCCAATGTGTAGGCAAATATGTGCTACCCAAAAATCTTCCCAGTCTCATTCAGAACAATGCCTTGACATTTCCTTCACTCCAAGTAAGACATAATTAGAGGAGAAGAGTTAGAAATCTGTGAATACATATCGGTAATGGAAAATGCTCAGGAGTTCACAACCTTCGAGGTTGTAGAGGAGTTTCCAAAAGTAAAGGACAGGGTAAAAACTCCAAAAACATGGAGCTCTGCTGGCCTAAAGACTTCTTGAGAAACTGCCTCTGAGATTGGGCACCTGAAATATATGTTGATGACAGGAGCTTTAGCTTCCTTTGTAGTGAGACCATCAAAGCTGGGTCTGCATCTATATGACCTGGAGGACATGGTTTCTTTTTTTCCTATGAACATGAAGCAGTAGGGCTGAATTCTCTCTTTATAGGTAAACTGTTGCCACTGGGGGCTAAGTGTCTTGCAGTGTGGACTGTGAAGCCATTTGGTCATCCTCCACTTTTAGTGGTGTTTCTTGCACCTGCACTGGGAGTTTGGTATTTGCTTCACAAAATACGAGAAGTTCAACTGGGACACAGTGATGGAGGGAGTTCTGTCATGTGTGGTGGGTAAGGGTCTGCAGGAGAATGCACCAACCTGGCTTATATCCCACATAGCTTGCCCCCTTGACCACAGCAATCTGATTCTAAACATTGCCCTTCAACCTGTCCATATAACAAGATGCCTTTACATACAAGGGTATGGGGGCTGCACTATATCAGTCACAAGGCATTTGAAAGCCAAAGGCATATCCACATCAGCCCACCACAGATGTTTTAACACACACCTGCACACCACTGCTCTAGGCCGACTACTCATCAGGCTCCAAGTTACTGGCATCTCTGTTCTACACCATTTTCATGAAACCCAGTCAATCAAGGCACTGTCTGGTACATTCATGATCAGTAATAGGACACCTAAAGGTTCTCCAGTGCCACCAGGTGATGGGAATTTCCAAACTTTAATGATATTTATCTAGGCATTTTTCATGGATGAAGTTGAAGGCACTGTGGGTTTCAATTTATTCAGGAACCATTAAATTGAGAAGAAGCTCATTTCAATGAAAGCTCTGGAGAATTCTAACAGGCAAGGCTTCCCAAAGACAGGCTAAAAGGTCACATTAAGCCAGGCATTTGAGGTCTACAATGTGAGGTCCATGTGTGTTTTGACTTGCAACGATGGCTGCCAAGTCTTTAAGAATAAAATCATGTGATGTCCTTCCTGAGATTTCCAGTGCTCTTCGGAAAGCCTCCCTGGGCCTAGATCTCAGTTTCCAAGGGCGACTCTCATGCGTGGCCTCCTAAAATCCCAACACAATACACGGCAATACTTCTTTGAGATCAGTTCCAGAACTCAGTCTCTAAGGGGAATCACATAAGGGTTCAAGCCCAGGTGGACATATCCATGTCTTCCAACGGCCACAAAAATGACCACAATTAAAACCAAAACACTCCCACATGACACACCTGATGCAAAGACCTTCCTGACTTTCAGGGCAACAGAAGAATCGGTAAGCAAAATGTCCAAAGCAGGGTTTTTCCAATGAGGCATTCCTGGTCTCACTGATATCTGAGCTTTCTGAGATGCTCGCCATTCCCTTCAGCTATCCAGTACATGGCCATGTCACAGAGATTTGAGGTGGTACATATATTTGACACAAAACTATGAGCCTATTCTGGAGAGTGCACACAATTCAGGAAGAAAACAGGAACTTAAGAAGTTAGCAGGTGTTCCCCATCGATAAGTCATGCCGCAGTCCATTCATGAATTGTGCAGGATGAAAGCTGAGAAGCTTTCTACTAGACAGGACTCACTAATTGATGCATTTTCTTTTCTAATGTCTACAACCAGAGACACAGTGGTATAAACAGACATAGAAACACTCGCCTTGTCAAATGACTTACTAGAAACAGTTCCCCCCAAACCAAACAAACCGCCATTCCTACCTATTCTCAGAATATGAGACAAAACCACAAACCCACACCCACACCCACAAAGACACCTCCTTCCCCCATGTAGGTCTGTGACTATCCGGAGTGTCCTCTGACTGGTGGGCCATACTATGTTCCAATGAAATGGCCTGTCCTGTCTCAGATCTGGTCTCCTTGGCCAACTCTGTGAAGTTGTCAGGAGCCAGCAGTGAGCCACTACCTACTTTCTCAGGAAAAGCCCCTCTTCAGAGCTTTCCTGGTTTTGGCCGTCCTCACATCAGTAGGTAGCAAGAATGACTGACTCTGTCCTTGGTAAGTCCAAACAAGTGAGACCACTGGGACTGGGACTGCCTCTTGGTGCCTGGCTTCTTGGATACCAAGTTCAGAGAGTTCCATCAACAAAGAAGTGAGGTGAGGTCACTTCCTTAAGGAACTGAATCAGATCACTGCCTTGGTAACCACTTTGTCCTAACAGTTGCTTCCAAGACTACCATGAGATGGAGGCTGCCCCTACTTTCTGTGACACTTTCACAAGGTAGAATGGTATATCAACCATAGGCACCTAGGAACAGCTCTCCACACCAACCTGGTTTGGTCCATCTTCTCTACATTAAGAAGAGAGAGGCTGATTCATAAACAACCCTTCATCCTGACCAGGTTGTTTTCCATGGAAGCTGACTTTTGCTCTCTCAGGTCCTTCATAGTTGTCTACATCTTCTCCAGGGATCATTTCTGCATGGACCTTGAGGTTCTCAGGAGGTGGAAGATCCCCTACATTCCTGTATTGTAAGACCAACTCTGTCCCTGCTCTTCTGTAAAGTTAGATTGAGGGAACAGTGTATGGTTAGGGTTAATAATATGTTCAATTTGAATTAGGAATCATTCTGCTGGATGAATAATGGTACTGGGAACCTGCGACATTTATAAGTATATATAGGTGAAATATATGTATGAAAACAGAAATCTAAGTAAGATTTGAAGCGCAGAATGGGGATGGGCCCTTGATTGTGATACTTAGCGTTGAATTATGTTCTGCACAGATGTCTGAGATAGATCGATATACAATGGCATTAGACCCTGTACCTTGGATTATTGAATGTATAAGAGAACATCCAGTCAAAAAGGGATAATGGGTAGGATTAGGAAGATAGTCAGTAGGTTTAAGAAGAAGAGTGAGTATAGGATTTGGAACAAAAGTTCCTTAGCAATAGGGTTTGGATTAGAGTGTGAATGTAAGTGTCAGCACAATTGAAGAGTCAGTCACAATGATGAACTGCGGAAAGTATGTAGGAAAGCTGATATAAATAGAGACATTATGAAATCAGGAAAAGTATAAAGTGAGAGATAGGATTAGATATTTTCAACAGGGTTGAGTTTGAATATATAATCTTAGCAAGAAACAAATATGTTGTCACAAATAGGATTGAATTTTGAGAGCATTAGCCAAACTTGATATGGATGGTTTTAGTAATCCATGTTCACTTTACATTTAGGCTTTCGTGCAAACATAAGTGTGACCATTTCTTTTTGTGTCCAGAATATTACTCTGATAAAATGTATATGTAGATCAGATGACATGAGTATTTCTTCCACCATTACTGGGAGCAAAATTTTGAAGACGTATAAATTAGTATTGGGTTTACAAAGAGGTGTACTCTGTGTCTATGAATATAGAGACAATGCATGAATAGACAATAGTGTGAATAAATAATATAACTGGTTCCACTTTAAATAATGGATTGATTTGATATCTGAAAATATATAAGAAATCTTATATTGATATACAATCATTCATTCCAACCAGTTATACATCTAATAGTAATATTAGGGTTATACTTTATCATGAAGGGTGTGTGAGTTTTGCTTCAAATTTGATTATGGAAATCGAAAATAATATGTTTGGAATGAAGTCTCATGAAAAAACCAGTCAAGAAACATGGAGGATTACATGTGTTCTAAAGCAGAAAATGATTGAAAGTGAAACAAATGCCTATAATTTTGCTAACGTATGGATGAAATATATATCCTATAATGTGCATAAACTGAAGAAATTGTAACATACCAGTGGTGAATAAAAATGAACATCAAAATACACATCATGTCCCATAGGAATCTACTTGCATTGATGACAAACTGGATCAATTATTGTAGAAATATTAGGATTTGTATCCACCATTCACTGAAGTTATTTTTCATTTCTAGGAAAAAATATGTATTTCAGGTGGATGAATATTTCCGTGAATAATCTTGTGAAATGTTAACTCTAAATCCACATACATGAATATGAATGAATTTAGGGAGTGTATAATAAGACACATATATTTTATATTTTAAAAAAATTTAGTGTGTGTGTGTGTGTGTGTGTATATATATATATATATATATATATATATATATATACACACACACACACACACACACACACACACACACAGAGACATTAAAAATTAGTAATACATATGCCAATCGAAATTCACCATGAAATATATATCATCCACAGATCCAAAAATATTCATTTTACTGAACATGGATTTATGTATAATGTTGTTCAACTAGGAAGCTCACCCATAGTTTGAAATTTCAGTTTCAACAGCGTTTAGGCGGAGTGATCTAATCTCACAATTTCTATCTGCCAAGTCAGCCACCTCACAAGAGTGTACCTGTGGTACCAGGTAGAATTCTATATGTGCATATAAAAATACATGTGCTGAATAGGCTACAGAGAAAGGGAGAGAGGAATTCACATATTTGTTTACTTTAAGTACCCATGGAACTATTTCAATTAAAAATTAACTTGAATTATAACACCTACACTTTATCATGCAAAAGCCAAGTCTAACTATACACCATGCCTCCTCTGAAATGCTTGCATTTCTATTCTGTTTGGGTTATTTTACTCCATCATATTAGGATTAGTAGTAAGAGTCTATTAGGGTATGGGTTAGTGTCAGTTATTCAGTATTTCAAATGGAAAATAGGAAAATAAATCCAATGTGTATGCAAATATGTGCTACAAAAAATTCCCAATATCATCCAGAACAATGCCTTGACAATATCTTCGCCCCTAGTAAGACACAATTAGAGAAGAAGAGTTAGAAAATCTGTGAATACATACCTGGAATGGAAAATGTTCAGGAGTTCACAACCTTGGAGGTGGTAGAGGAGTTTCCAAAAGTAAGGGACAGTGTAAACACTCCACAAACATGGAGCTATGCTGGCATTAAGACTTCTTGAGAAACTGCCTCTGAGGTTGGACACTTGAAAAATATGTTGTTGTCAGGAGCTTTAGCTCCCTGTGTACGGAGACCATCAAAGCTGGGTCTGCATCTATGTGACCTGGAGGATATGGTTTCTTATTTTCTAATGAACATGAGGAAGCAGTGATGAATTCTCTCTTTGTAGATAAACTGTGGCCACTGGGGGCTAAGTGTCTCCCTGTGTGGACTTTGAAGCCATTTGGTCATTCTCCAATTTTCGTGGTGTTTCTTGCTGCTGCACTGGGTGTTTTGTATTTGCTTCACAACATACAAGGATTTCAAATGGGTCACAGTGCTGGTGGGAGTCCTGTAAGGTGTGGTGGGTCAGGGTCTTCAGGAGAATGCACCAACCAGGCTTCTATCCCACATTTCTTGCTCCCTTGACCATAGCAACCTGATTCTGAACATTGCCCTGAAACCTGTCCATATAACCAGATGCCTTTTCATATAATTTTCTGCTGGCTGCACCAAGTCAGTCACAAGCCATTTGGAAGCCAATGACACACCCACATGGCCACACCGCAAATATATTATCAGACAACTGCACACCACTGCTCTAGGCCCACTACTCAGCAGGCTCCAACTTACTGGCATCTGTGTTCCACACCATTTTCAAGAACTCCAGTCAATCAAGGCACTGTCTGGTACACTCATGAGCAGCAATAGGACATCCAATGGTTCTCCAGTGCCACCTGGTCATTGGGAATTTCAAAAATTTCATGGTATTTATCTATCCATTGTTCAAGAATGAAGTTGGAGGCACTTTGGGGTTTTCATTCATCCAAGAACCATTAAATGGTGAGGAAGCTCATTTCAATGAAAGCTCTGGAGAACTCTCACAGGCAATGCTTTCCAAAGAGTGGTCAAAATGTCATATGCAGACAGGTCCATTGAGGTCTAAAATGTGAGGTCCATGTGTGTTTTGACTCTTAACTATGGCTGCCAAGTCTTTCAGAATAAAATCATGTGATATCCTGGTTGAGATTCTCAGTGCTCTGTGGAAAGCCACCCAGGGCCCAATCTCAGGTTTCAAGGGTGACTCTCATGCGTGGCCTCCTACAATCCCAACACAATTAATGGCAATACTTCTCTGAGGTCAGTTCCAGAACTCAGTCTCGAAGGAGAATCACACCCGAGTTCAAGCCCATGTGGACCCAGTCATCTCTTCCAACCGCCACACAAATGACCACAATTGAAACCAAAACATTCCCACATGACCCTCATCTTCTTCCATAGACACTCATCATAAACTCTTGCTGGAGGTTTCCATGAGGAGCGCAGCCCAAGGTAATGTCCAAAATATGCACCCTTGCCCATCATTTGCCTAAAATGAGGGTGGCCTTGACACCCTTCCTGTGAACCAGGAGTGATCAAATAGGCCTGCCTTTAATACTGCTCTGCTTCTCCAATTTGAGGCCAACTGACTGTCAGGTATAGATTCTTTATGTGATTTGGCATCATGGGAGAACCCAAGCACTTCTGCAGGAGTTCAAAGAACTCATTTGACCCAGAGGATCCTATTCTCACTTGATGGAGGTTAGGAACCTAACAGAGGAAGGCAAGAAACTTCATCCACAATGACTGATATTTTTACCATTTTCGTTTTCAATACACACATGGGAACTTTCTTTATATCCATCAGGTGCTGAGAATCTAATCCATAGCCTGACCCAGAGGCAAGCAGCTGATTCAGACACATCCCTTTCGAAAGCAATTAAGCAAAGCACCACAGGTGATGCCCATTCATTTGCATTTAAAAACTGTTTACTTCAGGCTTCAAAAAGGAATGGCCTGAGGTAAGGACCTTCCTGACATTCAGGGCAACAGAAAAATAGGTAAGCAGAAGGCCCAAAACAGTATTTCTCCACTGAGACTTTCCTGGTCACACTGATATCTGAGTTTCCTGAGATGCTCGCCATTCCATTCAGCTATCCAGTACATGGCCATGTCACAGAGCTTGGAGGTGTTACATATCTTGGACACAAAACCATGAGCCTATTCTGGGTAGTGGCCAAAATTTAGGAAGAAAACAGGAACTTAGGAAGATAGTAGGGGTTGCCCATCCATAAAGCAACCTGCAGTCCAGTCATAAATTGGGTAGAATGAATGATGGAAAACTTTCTTCTAGACAGGACATATCCATTGATGCATTCTCTTTTCTTATGTCTACAACCACGGACACAGTGAGATACACAGATATAGAAACACTCACCTTGTCAAACGACTTTTTAGAAGCAGTCCACTCCAAACCAAACAAATCGCCTTTCCTACCTATTCTCAGAACATGAGACAAAACCACAAACTCACACCCACACCCACAAAGGCACTTCCTTCCCCCAATATGTCTGTGACAATCCGGAGTGTCCTCTGACTGTGGACCATATTGTTACCCTGAACTGGCCTGCCCTGTCTCAGATCTGGTCTCCGTGGCCAATCTGTGAAGTTGTCAGGAGCCAGCGATGACCAACTACCTGTTTTCTTAGGAAAGGACCCTCTTCAGAGCTGTCCTGGCATTTGGCCATTCTCACATCAGTAGGTACCAAAAAAGACTCTCTCTGCCCTTGGTAAAACCAAACATGTGATCCCACTAGGACTGTTACTGGGACTGGCTCTGGATGCCTGGCTTCCTGAATCCCAAGTTCAGAGAGTTCCATCACCAAGTAAGTTAGGTGAAGTCACTTTCTTCATGAAATGAATGAGGTCACTGCCTTGGCAACCACTTTGTCCTAACAGTTGCTGCCAAGGGTCTCATGAGATGGAGGCTGTTCCTACTTTCTGTGACACTGTCACAAGTTAGAATGGTATATCAACCATATGCACCGGGGAACTTCTCTCCATACAGGCCTGCTTTGGTCCATCTTCTCTACATTAAGAAGAGAGAGGCTGATTCAGACACATCTTTTCATCCTGTCCAGGTTCTTTACCATGTCAGAAGACTTTTGCTCTCTTTGGTACTACATAGCTGCCTACAACTTCTCCAAGGATCATTTCTGCATTGACCTTTGAGGTTCTCAGCAGGTGGAAGATCCCCTACATTCCTGTATTGTAAGACCAACTCTATCCCTGCTCCTCTGTAAAGGTAGATTGAGGGAACAGCGTATGGTTAGGGTTAATAACAGGTTCGAATTCGGTTGGGAATCATTCTGCGGGATGAATAATGTTATTGGGACCCTGCGAAATTTAAAAGAATATATAGGTGAAATATAAGTTTGAAAACCCAAATCTATGTAAGTTTTGAAGCCCAGAAGTGTATTGGGCCCTTGGGTAGGATACTTAGCTTTGAATTATGTTCTGCACAGATGTCTCTGATTAATCGCTATACAATGGCATAGGACCTTTACCTTGGATGATTGAATGTCGAAGAGAACATGCAGTCAAAAAAGGATAGTCGATAGGATTAGGAAGATAGTCAGTAGGTTTAGAAAGAAGAGTGAGTATAGGATTTGGACAAAAACTTTTTTAGCAATAGGGTTTCGGGTAGAGAGTGAATGTAAATGTCAGCACATGTGAAGAGTCATTCACAATGATGAACTGGGGAAAATATGTAGGAAAGTAAATATCAATTGAGACAAAAGGAAATCAGGCAAAGTATAATGTGAGTTATAGGATTAGACATTTTCAACAGGGTTGAGGTTGAATATATAATCTTAGCAAGAAACAAATATGTAGTCACCAATTGGATTGACATTTGAGAGCATTAGGCAACCTGGACATGGATGTTATTACTAATCCATGCTCACTTTCCATTTAGGCTTTGGTACAATCATAAGTGTGATCTTTGCATTTTGTGTCCATAATATTACTGTAATAAAATATATATGTAGATCAGGTGACATGAGTATATCTTCCACCATTTCTGGGAGCAATATTTTGAAGACGTATAAATTAGTATTGGGGGTACAAACAGGTGTACCCTGTTTCTATGAATATACAGATAATGCATGAATGGAACATACTCTGAATAAAACATATACTCATTCCACTATAAATAATGGATTGAATTGATATCTGAAAAAATACAGGAAATCAAATATTGATATACAGACATTCATTACAACCAGTTATACATCAATGATAATATTAGTATTAGGATTTTCATGAAGAGTGTGTGAGTTTTGCTTCAAAATTGATTATGGAAATCGAAAATAATGTGTTTGGAAAGAAGTCTCATGAAAAGAGCAGTAAAGAAACATGGAGGAATACATGTTTTCAGAAGCAGGAAGTGATTGAAAGTGAAACAAATTCCTATATATTTTTGAACTTTTGGATGAAATATATATATTATGATGTGCATAAACTGAAGAAATAATAATGTCCCACTGTTGAATAAATATGAACGTCAAAATACATATCATGTCCCATAGGAATCTACTTGCATTGATGTTAAACTGGGTTAGTTACTGTAGAAATATTAGGATTTGTATACACCATTCACTGAAGTTAGTTGTCAGTACTAGGAAACAAATATGAATTTCAGGTGGATGAATAGTTTGGAAAATAATCTTGTGAAAAGTTGATTATAAATCCACATAAATGAATATGAATGAATTTAGGGCGTGTATAATAAGTCACATATATTACATATTTTGAAATATCTGGAGAGTATATATATATATATATATATATATATATATATATATATATATATAGAGAGAGAGAGAGAGAGAGAGAGAGAGAGAGAGACATTAAAAACTAACAATATATATGCCAATCAAAATCCATCATGAAATATATATCATCCACAGATCCAAAAATATTCATTATACTGAACATGGATTGATGTATAATGTTGTTCAACTAGAAAGTTCACCCATAGTTTGAAATTTCAGTTCCAATAGCATTTACGAGGAGTGATCTCTTCTCACAATTTGTATCTGCCAAGTCAACCACCTCACAAGAATGTACGTGTGGTACCAGGTAGAATTCTATATGTGCATATAAAAATACATGTGCTTAATAGGCTACAGAGAAAGGGAGAAAGGAATTCACATATTTGTTAACTTTAAAAACACATGGAGAACTATTTCAAAAAAATTTGCAAGATTTATAACTCCTACCCTATATTATGCAAAAGGCAAGTCCAAGTATACACCTTGCCTCCTCTGAACTGCTTGTACTTCTTTTCTGTTTTTTGTTATTTTTCTCCATCATATTAGGATTAGTAGTCAGAGTCTAGTTTGGAATTGGTTAGGGTTAGAGATTCAGTGTTTTAAAGGGAAATTGAAAAATGAATCCAATGTCTATGCAAATATGTGCTACCCCAAAATCTTCCCAGTCTTATCCAGAACAATGCCTTGACATTATCTTTTACCAAAGTAAGATACAGTTAGAGGAGAAGAGTTAGAAAATCTGTGAATACATATCTGGAATGGAATTTGCTCAGGAGTTCACAACCTTGGAGGTGGTAGCAGAGTTCAAAATAGTAAGGCAAAAGGTAAACACTCCTCAAACATGGAGCTCTGCTGGCCTAAAAAATTCTTGAGAAACTGCCTCTGAGGTTGGGCACTTGAAATACATGTTGTTTTCAGGAGATTTAGTTCTTTTATAGAGAGACCATCAAAGCTGGTTCTGCATATATGTGACCTGTAAGACATGGTTTCTTATTTTTCATTGAACATGTGGCAGCAGTGCTGAATTATTTTTTTGTAGCTAAACTGTGGACACTGGGGCTAAGTTTCTCCCTGTGCTAACTGGGAAGACATTTGTTCATCCTCCACTTTTAGTGGTGTTTCTTGCTGCTGCACTGGGAGTTTGGTATTTGCTTCACGAAATAAAGGAGGTCAATTGGGACACATTGTTGGAGGGAGTTCTGTCACGTGTGGTGGGTGAGGGTTTGCAGGAGAATGCAATAACCAGGCTTCTATCCCACATAGCTTTCCCCCTTGACCATAGCAACCTGATTCTGAACATTTCCCTGAAACCTCTCCATATAACAAGATGCCTTTACCTACTGGGTCTGTTGGCTGAAACCATATCAGTCACAAGCCATTTGGACGCCAATGGCAGTTCCACGTGGCCTCACCACAGATGTTTTGTCACACATCTGCTCACCACTGCTCTAGGCCCACTAATCAGCAGGCACCAACTAACTGGCATCTCTGTTCTACACCATTTTTATGAAACCCTGTCAATCAAGGCACTGTCTGGTATACTCATGATCAGCATCAGGACATCCAAAGGTTTTCCAGTGCCAACTGGTCATTGAAATTTCAAAAATTTCATGGTATTTATCTAGCCATTATTCAAGGAAGAAGTTGTAGTCACTGTGGGTTTCAATTCATTCAGGAACCATTAAATGTTAAGGAAGCTCATTTCAATGAAAGCTCTGGAGAACAATCACAGGCAAGGCATCCCAAATAGTGGCCAAAAGGTCACATGAAGCCAGGACCATTGAGGTCTACAATGTGAGGTCCATGTGTGTTTTGACTCTCAACTATGGCTGCCAAGTTTTTCAGAATAAAATCATGTGATATCCTGGCTGAGATTCTCAGTGTTCTGTGGAAAGCCACCCTTGGCATAGATCTCAGTTTCCAAGGGCGACTCTCATGCGTGGCCTCCTAACATCCCCACAAAATTCATGGCAATACTTCTCTGAGGTCAGTTCTACAACTCAGTCTCTAAGGAGTATTACACCAGAGTACAAGCCGAGGGGGACCCAGTCATCCCTTCCAACTGCCACACAAATTACCAAAATTAAAACCAAAACATTCCCACATGGCCCTCATCTTCTTCCACATAGACCCTCATTTTAACCTCTGGCTGGAGATTTTCATGAGGGGTGCAGCGCAAGAGAGTGTCCAAAATAAGCTCCCTTGGCCCTCATTTGCCTAAAGTCAGGGTGGCCTGGACACCATTCCTGTGAACCAGGAGTGATCAAATAGGCCTGCCATTACAACTACTCTGCTTCTCCAATTTGAGGCCTACTGACTGTGGGGTTTAGATTCTTTATGTGAAGTGGAATCATGAGAAAACCCAAGCACCTCTGCATGGCTTTGAAAAACTCATTTTACCCAAAGGATCCCTATACTCACTTGATGATTGTCTGCAACCTAATAGAGGAAGGAGAGAGACATCATCCACAATGACTGAATTTTGCCATTTTAGTTTTGGATGCACACATGGGATCTTTCTTTATATCCATCAGGTGCTGAAAATATAAGCCACAGCCTCAAACAGGGCCAAGAGGCTGATTCAGACACATCCCATTCAAAGCAATTAAGCAAAGAGCCACGGGTGATGCCCAATCATTTCCATATGAAAACTGTTTTTTTCATGCTTATCAAAGGGGTGGCCTGAGGCAAAGACTTTCCTGTCATTCAGTGAAACAGAAAAATAGGTAAGCAAAAGGCACAAAGCATGGTTTCTCCACTGAGACTTACCTGGTCACACTGATATCTGAGTTTTCTAAGAAGCTCGCCATTACCTTCAGCTATTCAGTACATGGCCATGTGACAGAGCTTGGGGTGGTACCTATCTTGGACACAAAACCATGAGACTATTCTGCAGATTGGTCAGAATTCAGGAAGAAATCTGAAACTTAGGAAGATAGTAGGTGTTGCCCATCGATAAGGCAACCTGCAGTGCAGTCATAAATTGGGCAGGATGAATGCTGGGAAGCTTTCTACTAGACAGGACACATTCATTGATGCATTCTCTTTTCTAATGTCTACAACCACGGACACAGTGTTATACACAGACATAGAAACACTTGCCTTGTCAAAAGACTATCTAGAAACAGTCCACTGCAAACCAGACATACCAGCTTTCCTACCTATTCTAAGAAAATGAGACAAAACCACAAACTCACACCCACAAACACAAAGCACCTCCTTCCCCCAAGTAAGTCTCTGAATATCCAGAGTGTCCTCTGACTAGCGGGCCCTACTATGTTCACCCGAAATGGCCTGTACTGTGGCAGATCTGGTCTCCTTGGCCAACTCTGTGTAGTTGTTAGGAGCCAGCGGTGAGTCACTACCTACTTACTAAGGAAAGGCCCGTCTTCAGAGCTCTCCTGATATTTGGCCATCCTCACATCAGTAGGTACCAAGAAAGACAGAATCTGTCATTGGTAAAACAAAACAAGTGAGCCCACTGGTACTGGGACTGGGACTGGCTCTGGATGCCTGGCTTCCTGGATCCCAAGTTCAGAGAGTTCCATCACCAAAGAAGTAAGGTAGGTCACTTCCTTCAGGAACTGAATGAGGTCAATGCCTTGGCAAACACTTTGTCCTAATAGCTGCTTCCAAGGGTCCCATGAGATGGAGGCTGCCCCTACTTCCTGTGACACTGTCACAAGTTAGAATGGTATATCAACCATAGACACACGGGAACAGCTCTCCACACAGATCTTGTTTGGTCCATCTTCTCTACATTAAGAAGAAAGTGGCTGATTCAGACACACCCCTTCATCCTGACAAGGTTGTTTGCCATGGAAGATGACTTTTGCTCTCTCAGGTCCTTCATAGCTGCCTACCTCTTTTCCAGGGATCATGTCTGCATGGACCTTTGAGGTTCTCAGCAGGTGGAAGATCCCCTACATTCCTGTATTGTAAGACCAACTCTGTCCCTGCTCTTCTGTAAAGTTAGATTGAGGGAACAGTGTATGTTTAGGGTCAATAACATGTTGGATTTGGTTTAGGAATCATCCTGCAGAATGAATAATGGTATTTTAAACTGCGATATTTACTAGAATATATATGTGAAATATAAGTGTGAAACTAGAAATCTAGGTAACATTTGAAGCCCAGAAGGGCATTGGACCTTGATTGTGATACTTAGAATAAAATTACATTCTGCACAGAGGTCTCAGATAGATCAATATACAATGGCATAAGACCTTGTACCTTGCTTGATTGAATGTAGAAGAGAATATCCAGTCAAAAAAGGATAGTCGGTAGGATTAGGAAGATAGTCGGTAGGTTTAGAAAAAGAATGAGTATAGGATTAGGAACAAACGTTTATTAGCAATAGGTTATCGATTAGAGTGTGAATGTAAATGTCAGCACATGTGAAGAGTCAGTCACAATGATGAACTGGGGAAAATATGTAGGAAACAGATAGAAATAGAGCCATAATGAAATCAGGCAATGTATAAAGTGAGGGATAGGATTAGACATTTTCAGTAGGGTTGAGTTTGAATATATAATCTTAAGAAGAAACAAATATGTAGTCACCAATAGGATTGATATTTGAGAGCATTAGGCAAGCTGGACATGGATGTTTTTAGTAATCCATGTTTACTTTCCTTTTAGGCTTTGGTACAAACATAAGTGTGAGCTTTGCATTTTGTGTTCCGAATATTTCTGTGATTAAATGTATAAGTAGATCAGGTGACATGAGTATTTCTTCCAACATTTCAGGGAGCAATATTTTGAAGACATATAAATTAGTATTGGGGGTATAAAGAAGTGTACACTGCGTCTATGAATATAGAGATAATGCATGAATAGACCATACTGTGAATAAATAATATAACTCGTTCCACTTTAAATAATGGATTGAATTTTTATCTGAAAATATATAAGAAATCCTATATCGTTATGCAATCATTAATTCCAACCAGTCATACATCTAATGGTAATATCAGAGTTATAATTCATCATAAAGTTTATGTGAGTTTTGCTTCAAAAGTGATTATGGAAATTGAAAGTAATGTGTCTTGAAAGAACTCTCATGAAAAGACCTGTCAAGAAACATGGAAGAGTACATGTGTCCTGAAGCAGGAAGTAATTGAAAGTGAAACAAATTCCTGTAAATTTGCGAACTTGTGGGGAAATCTTAAGAGCCCCTCCCAGCTCTCCCTTGAGCGCGATAGCCAGACCGAGGGAATTAGGAGTGGCACGGGACTCGTGGTGCAGACCTCCAGGCCACCGCTCCCACCAGTGCTGAAAACTGAAGTCTCTTGCTCCAGCTTCTGGGGGCATGGCTTCCGGAGTGCAAGCAAATTCGCTGGGGGTTCTCAGGCCTAAGCTCTACAAACTTAGGGTCTGAGGGAGACAAACAGGGAGAGTGTTCCCAGGCGTTCATGAAAACAGGGCTCCTAGGAGCAGCAGACCTGGCATGTAGCCAGTATTGTGGTGAGTGTCACAGGTGAGTGGGGCCTGGCTTGAGGAAACACAAAAGAAGGTCCTAGGCACTCAGGATTGGACACCCACCCAGTCTGGGAGGAAGAGCTGCTGCACAGTGATTGGTTCCCACTTATTGAAAGGAGAAGCTTGGCCCAGTGGGCACAGCTCTACGTACTGGAAAAGAAGTTTATTGCAATCTATGACTGCATTTATTGTTATTATTATTATTTTAATTTGTTTTTTTTTGTTTTTGTTTTTGTTTTTTTTGTTTTCTTTTATTTTCATTTTTTTGTTGCTGTTCTTTAACTTTTAAAAAATGTTTTAAAATTTTTTATTTTATTTTATTTTTTTTTCCGGTTCATGATGACCATCTGAGAACACAAATTTATTGCTTTTATTTTCCAAAATCCTCATAAAAGAACTTAAACACTATAAGAATAATCACACGGTATTACCATAAAACAACAAATGAAAGGGAAAAAACGTATTGGATCTCACCATTATGTATACACACAACACACACCTGCACAATCCCCCCAAACTAAAAGTAAATAGCGGAAAGATCAGTAGAGTGGAGGGAAGGGAACAGAAAGAGGGAGGAAAGGAGAAAAAGAGAAAGTACTGGGGACTGAATTAGAGCAAATTATATTTCATGCTTTTATAATTATGCCAAAATGAATCTTAATGTTATGTATAATCTTAATGTTATGTATAAAAAGAACCAATTAAAAAAAGAAATATGATAGTATACCAGTGCTGTGTAGAGCCAATAAAAAAATACCTATACATAAACTAAAAAAAAATGTGAATTTTAAGAATAAACTGGAGTGGGCTAGAGTTGTGGATCAGTGGTAGAGCACTTGTCTAGCATGTGTGAGGCACTGGTTGGATTCTCAGCACTGCATATAAATTAATTAATTAAATAAGGATCCATCAACAACTAAAAAAAACTAGTAAAAAAGAATAAATTATAAAAAATAAATGAAAGTGTGTAGAAAATGTCATTTGAAGTAAAAATACAAAATCAGCTCTAAGTTGTTTGCAACACAAACACACAAGTTAAGTGGTGTTTGAAAATACAGGGAGCAAAAGCTATTGTATAAAAATTTTATTGATAATTCCAGAAAATCTATTATTAATATCAATGTAAAATATGTATTTTAAGTGAAAGAACCTTTAATAAGACAGCAATTGTGTTAATTAATTAAAGAATCTAAAAATTAGATGAAAATATGATTTGTTTTTATTCAATGAAGCAAGATTAAATGTTTGAAATATGATTTTAAGGAGAAATATAGGCACCACAATAAGTTTTAGGAATTTTGTGGATACAAAGATAATTAACTTAGGACAACTTACTATGATAAATGAGTTTACTTTAGTAGAAAAATAGAATTTGCCCTCTGGAAACTGGGCACCCCTAATCCCCAAATCCCAAAT
This sequence comes from Callospermophilus lateralis, assembly GCF_048772815.1. Lineage (NCBI taxonomy): Eukaryota > Metazoa > Chordata > Mammalia > Rodentia > Sciuridae > Callospermophilus > Callospermophilus lateralis. Next base: position 429,906 of record NW_027512420.1, on the reverse strand, counting down.
CCAAAATGCCAAATCTAACGTGTTTTAGTACTGGAATGTGACAAGTGAAAAGTTTCCTACTTGGCTTCATTTGACAGGTTACAGTCAAAATGCAGGTATACTAAAAATGTTGTATGAAATTTCCTCCAGGCTATGGGTCTAAGGCATGTATGAAATATAAATGAATTTCATATTTACACTTGAGTCTTATCCCCAAGATTATGTGTGTATAAATATTCCATAATTCCAAAAAAATCCAAAATCTGAAATGCTTCTTGTTCTAAGCATTTTTGATAAACAATACTTAACCTATATACAATTGTTTCCCCCACAACAAATAAACAAATTTAATAAGGTTAAAAACTTTCCAAAAATAAAATTTAAACATACTACAAAGCAAATAAATAACACATGAAATAATAAATTTTTTGGTGACTTAACAACTGGAAACTGTTTCATTTAACTTGCCCCTGGATCATAGATAAACTTCAAAATTATTTTCTTTTTTTTTTTAAATGGCAAAATAATTTTATTTTATTTTATTTTTTTATTGGTTGTTCAAAACCCTACAAAGCTCTTGACATATCATATTTCATACATTAGCATACATTAGCTTCAAGTGAGTTATGAACTCCCTTTTTTAAACCAAGTAGAGATTGCAGAATCACATGGGTTACACATCCACATTTTTACATAATACCATACTAGTAACTGTTGTATTCTGCTGCCTTTCCTTTCCTCTGCAATCCCCCCTCCCCTCCCCTATTTTGTTATTATTATTTTTTAAAATTTTAATTTTAATTTTATATTATCATTATCATTTTTTAAAAAAAATCATTTTCATTCTTTATTTTCTATTTTTTCTATTGTATTTCATTTCTTTTCAATTTTCTTATTTCCCATTCCTTGCATTCTACCTGCCTACTCTCATTCTCTTTAGTGACTTTTTCCCTTCCCTTCTAAAATCTTTCCTCCCAAGCATCAAATAAATTTATAAGAGTAAACAGTAACTCAGCAGTCAAACAGAACAAGAAGTAACATGAGCAGCATAAACAAGCAAGGAAGAAAAGGAGAACAAACAACGAAGAACACCCTAAATATTCAGGAGGACCAGGATTCATCAGAAAAGTGGTCATATAAAGAACTCAAGGAATACCTTAGACAGATGGAATGGAAACTTAAAGAAGATACGAGACAGAAAATCCAAACAGTAAAAGAAAACATTGAAAATGAATTACATAAACATATAAAAGAAAAAGTTAAGCATCTTTATCAGTGGATAGAGATTATAAAAAAAAATCAAACAATAATTCTAGAAATGAAGGAAATGATAAACCAAATTAAGAACTCCATTGAGAGTATCACTAACAGAGTGGAGCAAGTAGAAGCCAGAACGTCAGATAATGAAGACAAAATATATCATCTTGAAACGAGTCCAGCCAACTCAGAAAGGCTGGCAAAAAAATCACAAGAAAAACATCCAAGAGATTTGGGATAACATAAATAAAACCACACTTACGAGTCATCAGGATAGAGGAAGGTACAGAGACTCAAACCAAGGGAATGAGAAAACTGCTGAATGAAATAATTACAGAAAACTTTCCAGAAATAAAAAAGGAAATGGATATACAAATTGTAGATGCATACAGGACAAGAGCACACAAAATCACAGTAGACGAATGCCAAGACACATTGTTATGAAGATATCCAATATACAGAACAAAGAGAAAATAATAAATCTACAAGAGAATGGAGGCAGAATACATTCAGTGGTAAACCAATAAGGTTAACAACGGATATTTGATCACAGATGCTGAAAGCGAGAAGATCCTGGAAAAACGTATTTCAAACACTGAAAGACAATGGATGCCAACCAAGAATTATGTATCCAGCATAATTAACCATCAGGTACTACAATAAAATAAGAATCTTTCATGATAAACAAAAGCTAAAAGAATTTGAAGCCAGAAAAAAAGCTTTACAAAGCGTCTTGAGAAAAACACTACACAAGAAAGAAATGAAAAACAACAACCAAAACCATCAGTGGGAAGTACCTTGGTAATGACAGAGGCAGGGTGAAAGCTTATCATGGAGAAACAAACTAAATTTAAAAAAAGATAAATAATCAAACATGGCTGGCAGTACAAACCATACATCAATAGTAACTCTGAATGTAAATGGCTTCAACTCTCCAATAAAGCGACATAGGCTGGTAACTTGGATTAAATAAACAAATCCAACAATATGTTGCCTCCTGGAGACACATCTGAAATGCAAAGACACACAGGCTGAAGGTGAAAGGTTGGGAAAAAATACACCATGCACACTTATCCTCATAAACAAGCAGGGGTGGACATCCTCATATCAAATAAAATCGACTTCAAGACTAAGTTAATCAAAAGGGATAAGGAAGGACATTATATACTGTTAAAAGGAACCATTCACCAACAAGACATAACAATTATCAATATTTATGCACTAAATAATGGTGCTACGATGTTCATGAAACAAATTCTCCTCAAGCTCCAAAATGAAATAGACCTCAACACAATAATTATGGGTGACTTCAACACACATCTATCACCATTGGACAGATCCTCCAAACAAAAGTTGAATAAAGAAAGTATAGAACTCAATATCACAATCAATAACCAACATGTAACTGACATATATAGAATATATCAACCATCATCAAGTGGATATACTTTTTTCTCAGCAGCACATGGATCCTTCTCAAAAAAAGACCATATATGATGCCATAGGGCAACCCTCAGTAAATATAAAGGTGTGGAGATAATAACATGCATTTTATCTGATCATAATGGAATGAAACTGGAAATCAATGATAAAAGAAGGAAGGAAAAATTCTACATCACATGGAAAATGAACAATATGTTACTGAATGATCAATGGGTTACAGAAGACATAAAGGAGGAAATCAAAAAATTCTTAGAGATAAATGTAATTATAGACACAACATATCGGAATCTATGGGACACAATGAAAGCAGTTTTAAGAGGGAAATTCATCGCCTGGAGGTCATTCCTGAAAAAAAAGGAAAAACCAACAAATAAGTGAGCTCACACTTCATCTCAAAGCCCTAGAAAAGGAAGAGCAAAACAACAGCAAATTTAGCAGAAGGCAAGAAATTATTAAAATCAGAGTGGAAATCAACAAAATTGAAACAAAAGAAACTATTGAAAAAATTAACAAAACTAAAAGTTGCTTCTTCGAAAAAATAAATAAGATCAACAGACCCTTAGCCATGCTAAAGACGAAAAGAAGAGAAAGAACTCAAATTACTAACATATGGGATGAAAAAGGCAACATCACAACAGATGCTACAGAAATACAGAAGACAATTAGAAATTATTTTGAAAACCATTATTCCAATAAAATAGAAAATAGTGAAGACATCGATAAATTTCTTAAGTCATATGATTTGCCCAAACTGAGTCAGGAGGATACACACAATTTAAACCGACCAATATCAATGGATGAAATAGAAGAAGCAATCAAAAGACTACCAACCAAGAAAAGCCCAGGAACGGATGGCTATACAGTGGAGTTTTACAAAACCTTTAAAGAAGAATTAATACCAATACTTTTCAAGTTATTTCAGGAAATAGAAAAAGAGGGAGCTCTGCCAAATTCCTTTTATGAGGCCAACATCACCCTAATTCCAAAACCAGAAAAAGACACCTCAAAGAAAGAGAACTACTGACCAATATATCTGATTAACCTAGATGCAAGAATCCTCAATAAAAATCTGCCTAATCGAATACAAAGGCAAATCAAAAAAATTGTTCACCAGGATCAAGTAGGATTCATCCCTGGTATGCAAGGATGGTTCAATATACGAAAATCAATAAATGTTATTCATCACATCAATAGACTTAAAGATAGGAACTATATGATCATCTCGATAGATGCAGAAAAAGCATTTGACAAAGTACAGCATCCCTTTATGTTCAAAACATTAGAAAAATAGGGATAACAGGAACTAACCTCGACATTGTAAAAGCTATCTATGCTAAGTCTCAGGCTAGCATCATTATGAATGGAGAAAAATTGAAGGCATTCCCTCTAAAATCTGGAACAAGACAGGGATGCCCTCTGTCACCACTTCTATTCAATATAGTTCTCAAAACACTGGCCAGAGCAATTAGACAGACGAAAGAAATCAAAGGCATAAAAATAGGAAAATAAGAACGAAAATTATCACTATTTCCTGGTGACATGATTCTATACATAGAAGACCCAAAAGGGTCTACAAAAGAACTACTAGAACTAATAAATGAATTCAGCAAAGTGGCAGGATATACAATCAAAACGCATAAATCAAAGGCATTTCTGTATATCAGCGACAAACCTCCTGAAACAGAAATGAGGAAAAACACTCCATTCACAATACCCTCAAAAAAATTAAATACTTAAAAATCAACCAAACAAAAAAGGTGAAAGACTTATACAATGAAAACTACAGAACCCTAAAAAGAGAAGTAGAAGAAGATCTTAGAAGATGGAAAAATATACCCTGTTCCTGGATAGGCAGAACTAACATCATCAAAATGGCGAAATTACCAAAAGTTTTCTATAGGTTCAATGCAATGCCAATCAAAATCCCAATGGCATTTCTTGTAAAAATAGATAAAGCAATCATGGAATTCATATGGAAAAATATAAGACCCAGAATAGCAAAAGCAATTCTAGCAGGAAGTGTGAATCAGGCGGTATAGCGATACCGGACTTAAAACTATACTACAGAGCAATATTAACAAAAACAGCATGGCACTGGTACCAAAACTGGCAGGTTGACCAATGGTACAGAATAGAGGACACAAAGACTAATTCACAAAGCTACAACTATGCTATATTTGATAAAGGAGCTAAAAGCATGCAATGGAGGAAATATAGCATCTTCAACAAATGGTGTTGTAAAAAATGGAAATCCATATGCAACAAAATGAAACCGAATCCCCTCCTCTTGCCATGCACAAAAGTTAACTCAAAGTGGATCAAGGAGCTAGATATCAAATAAGAGACTCTGCATCTGATACAAGAAAAAGTTGGCTCCGATCTACATAATGTGGGGCCGGGCTCCAAATTCCTTAACAGGACACCCATAGCAGAAGAGTTAATAACAAGAATCATCAAATGGGACTTACTTAAACTGAAAAGTTTTTTCTCAGCAGGATAAAAAATGAGAGAGGTAAATAGGGAGCCTAAATTATGGGAACAAATTTTTACTCCTTACACTTCAGATAGAGCCCTAATATCCAGAGTATACCAAGAACTCAAAAAATTAGACAATAAGATGATAAATAACCCAATCAAAAAATGGGCCATGGACCTGAACCGACACTACTCAGAGGAGGACATACAATCAATCAGTAAGTAAATGAAAAAATGCTCACCATCTCTAGCAGTCAGAGAAATGCAAATTAAAATCACCCTAAGAAACCATCCTACTCTAGTAAGATTGGCAGCCATTATGAAGTCAAACAACAAGTGCTGGCGAGGATGTGGAGAATAGGGTACTCTTGTACATTTCTGGTGGGACTGCAAACTGTTGTGGCAAATTTGAAAAGCAGTATGGAGAATCCTGGGAAAGCTGGGAATGGAACCACCATTTGACCCAGCTATTGCCCTTCTCAGACTATTCCCTGAAGACCTTAAAAGAGCATATTACAGGGATACTGCCACATTGATGTTCATAGCAGCACCATTCAAAATTGCTAGACTGTGGAACCAACCCAGATGCCCTTCAGTAGATGAATGGATAAAAAAATGTGGCATTTATACACCATTGAGTATTATGCATCATTAAAAAATGACAAAATCATTGAATTTGCAGGGAAATGGATGGCACTAGAGCAGATTATGCTTAGTGAAGCTAACCAAACCCTAAAAAACAAATAAAAATGTCTTCTTTGATATAATGAGAGCAACTAATAACAGAGCAGGGAGGAAGAGCAGGAAGAAAAGATCAACATTAAACAGAGACATGAGGTGGGGGTTGGAAAGAGAGAGATAAAGAAAATTGCATGGTAATGTAGGGAGACCCTCATTGTTACACAAAATTACATATAAGAGGTTGTGAGGGGAATGGGAAAATTAACAAAGATATAAATGTATTACAGTAGATGGGGTAGAGAGAGAAGATGGTAGGGGAGTGGGGATACTAGAGGATAGAAAATGTAGCAGAATACAACAGTTACTAATAGGGCATTATAAAAATGCAGATGTGTAACACATATGATTCTGCAATCCGTATTTGGGATAAAAATGGGAGTTCATAACCCACTTGAATCTAATGTATGAAATATAATATGTCAAGAGCTTTGTAATGTTTTGAACACCCAATTAAAAAAATAAAAAAATAATATGAAATAAAATAATTGAAAAAAAAACACATGGAGAAATATTTCACTCTCTTCCAGAACAATGCCTTGACATTACCCTCGCCCCAAGTAATACATCATTAGAGGAGAAGAGTTAGAAAATCTGGGAATACATAGCTGGAATTTAATATGCTCAAAAGTTCACAACATTGGAGGTGGTAGAGTAGTTTACTAAAGTAAGGGACAGGGTAAACACTCCACAAATATGGAGCTCTGCTGGCCTAAAGACTTCTTCAGAAACTGCCACTGAGGTTGGGCACTTGAAATATATGTTGTTGTCAGGAGCTTTAGATTCCTTTGTAATGAGAGCATCAAAGCTGGGTCTGCATCTATGTGACCTGGAGGACATGGTTTCTTATGTTCCAATGAACATGAGTCAGCAGTGCTGAATTCAATCTTTGTAGGTAAACTGTGGTCACTCGGGGCTAAGTGTCTCCCCGTGTGGACTGTGAAGCCATTTGGTCATCCTCCACATTTTGTGGTGTTTCTTGCTGCTGCACTGTTAGTTTGGTATTTGCTTCACAAAATACAAGGAGTCCACCTGGGCCAAAGTGTTGGAGGGAGTTTCTCACGTGTGGTGGGTCAGGGTCTGCAGGAGAATGCACCCACCAAGGTTCTATCCCAAATAGCTTGCCTCTTGACCATAGCAACGTGATTCTGAACATTGCCCTAAAAACTCTACAAATAAAAATACGCCTTTACATATAAGGGTCTGCTCGCTGCACCATGTCAGTCACAAGCAATTTGGAAGCCAATGGAAGATCCACATGGCTCCACCACAGATGATTTATCACACACCTGCCGACTGCAGCTCTATGCCCACTACTCAGCAGGCTCCAAATTACTGGCATCTCTGCTCTACACCATTTTCTGGAAACCCAGTCCATCAGGCACTGTCTGGTATACTCATAGTCAGCAACAGGATATCCAAAGGTTCTCCAGTGCCACCTGGTCATGGAAATTTAAAAAAATTTCACGGTATTTATCTAGCCATTTTTCAAGGATGAAGTTGAAGGCACTGTGGGTTTCACTTCATTCAGGAACCATTAAATGGTGAGGATGCTCATTTCAATGAAAGCTCTGGAGAACTCTCATAAGCATGGCTTCCTAAAGAGTGGCCAATGATCACATGATGCTAGGCACATTGAGGTCTACAATGTGAGGTCCATGTGTGTTTTGACTCTCAACTATGGCTGGCAAGTCTTTCAGAATAAAATTATGTGATACCATGGCTGAGATTCCAAGTGCTCTGTGCAAAGCCAACCTGGGCCTAGATCTCAGTTTCCAAGGGCAAATCTCATGCGTGGCCTCCTAATATCCCAACTCAATTCATGGCAATACTTCTCTGAGGTCAGTACCTCAACTCAGTATCTAAGGGGAATCACACCAGAGTTCAAGCCCAGGTGGACCCAGTCGTCACTTCCAACCACCACCCAAATGACCACAATTAAAACCAAAACACTCCCACATGACCCACATTTTCTTCCATATAGACACTCATCATAACTTCTGGCTGGAGGATTCCATAAGGGGCTCCGCCCAAGCCAGTGTCAAAAATAAGCTCCCGTGCCCCTTAATTTGACTAAACTGAGGGTGGCTGTACACACTTCCTGTGAACAAGATGTGATCAAATAGGTCTGCCATTAATACTGCTCCGCTTCTCCAATTTGAGGACTACTGACTGTGGGTTTTAGATTCTTTATGTGAACTGGAGTCATGATAAAACCCAAGCACCTAGGGGATAGAATCTGCAGGGCTTTGAGGAACTCATTTGAGACAAAGGATCCCTATTCTCACTTGATGGAGGTCACGAACCTTACAGAGGAAGACGAGAGACTTCATCCACAATGACTGCTCTTTTTGCCACTTTGGTTTTGGATGTACACATGGAATCTTTCTTTAGATCCATCAGGTGATGAGAAACTAAGCAACAGCCTCACACAGGGCCAATGGTCTGAATGAGACACATCTTTTTCAAAGCAATTAAGCAAAGAGCCACAGGTGATGCCCATTCATTTCCATTTGAAAACTGTTTTCTTCAGGCTTCACAAAGGGGTGGCCTAAGGCAAAGACCTTCCTGACATTTAGGGCAACAGAACAATAGGTAACCAAAAGGCCCAAAGCAGGGTTTCTCCACTGAGTCTTTAATGGTCATAGTGATTTCTGAGTTTTCTGTGATGCTCGCCATTCCCTTCAGCTATCCAGTACATGGCCATGTCACAGAGCTTGGAGGTGGTATATATCTTGCACAAAAAACCATGAGCCTATTCTAGAGAGTGGCCAGAATTCAGGAAGAAAAGTGGAACTTAGGAAGATAGCAGGTGTAGCCAATTGATAAGGCAAGCCGCAGTCCATTCATAAATTGTGCAGGATGAATTCTGGGAAGCTTTCTACTAAACAGGACATATCCATTGATCCAATATCTTTTCTAATGTCTACAACCATAGATAACAGTGGGATACACAGACATAGAAACACTCGCCTTGCCAAACGACTTACTAGAAACAGTTCACTCCAAACCAAACAAACCGACTTCCCTGCCTTTTTTCAGAACATGAGACAAAACCACAAAACCACAACCAAACCTACAAAGGCACCTCCTTCTGCCAAGTAGGTCTTTGACTATCTTGAGTGTCCTCTGACTTATGGGCCATACTATGTTCCCCCGAAATGGCCACTCCTGTCTCAGATTTGGACTCCATGGCCAACTCTATTTAATTGTCAGGAGCCAGCTGTGAGCCACTACCTGTTTTCTCAGGAAAGGCCCCTCTTCAGAGATTTCCTGCCATTTGGCCATCCTCACATGAGTAGGTACCAAGAAAGACTGACTCTGTCCTTGGTAAATCCAAACAAATGAGACCACTCGGACTGGAACTGGCCCTGGCTTTTTTGCCTGAATTCCTGGATCCCAAGATCAGAGAGTTCCATCACCAAGGAAGTGAGGTGAGGTCACTTCTTTCAGAAATTGAAAAATCTGTGGAAAGCAATGCTGGGCCTAGATCTCAGTTCCAAGGGTGACTCTTATGCGTGGCCTCCTAAAATCCCAACAAAATTCAATGCAATACTTCTCTAAGGTCAGTTCCACAACTCATTCTCTAAGGGGAATCACACCAGAGTTCAAGCCCAGGTGGACAAAGTCATTTCTTCCAACCGCCACACAAATGACCAAAATTAAAACGAAAAGACTCCCACATGGCCCTCATCTTCTTACATATTGTCATTCATCATAATGTCTGGCTGAAGATTTTCATGAGGGGCGAAGCCCAAGAAAGTGTCCAAAATAAGCTCACTTACCCCTCATTTGCCTAAAGTCAGGGTGGCCTGGACACCCTTCCTGTGAACCAGGAGTGATCAAATAAGCCTGTCATTAATAATGCTCTGTTTCTCCAATTTGAGGCCTACTAATTTTCAGGTATAGATTCTTTGTGATTTGGAGTCATGCGAAACCCCAAGCACCTCTGCAGGGCTTTGAGGAACTCTTTTGACCCAAAGAATCCATTTTCTCACTTGACAGAGGTCAGGAACCTAACAGAGGAAGGCAAGAGACTTCATCCACAATGACTGATCTTTTTGCCATTATGGTTTTTGATGCACACATGGGATCATTCTTTAGATCCATCAGGTGCTGAGAATGTAAGACACAGCAACACACAGGCCAAGAGGCTAATTCAGCCACATCCCTTTACAAAGCAATTAAGCAAAGAGCCACGGGTGATGCCCATTCATTTCCATTTGAAAACTCTTTCTTCAGGCTTCACAAAGGGGTGGCCTGAGACCAAGTCTTTCCTGACATTCAGTGCAACAGAACAATAGGTAAGCAAAAGGCCCAAAGCGGGTTTTTTCCACTGAGACATTTCTGTTCACACTGATATCTGAGTTTTCTGAAAGGCTGGCCATTCTCTTCCGCTATCCAGTACATGGCCATGTCACAGAGCTTGTAGTGGTGCATATCTTGGACACAAAACCATGAGCCTATTCTGGAGAGTGGCCAGAATTCAGGAAGAAAACAGGAACTTAGGAAGATAGAATGTGTTGCCTCTCGATAAGACAAGCTGCAGTCCATTCATAAATTGGGCAGGTTGAATTATGGGAAGATTTATAGTAGACTGGACGCATCCATTAATGCATTCTCTTTTCTAATGTCTACAACAATGGACACAGTGGGATACACAGACATAGAAACACTCGCATGGTCAAACGACTTACTAAAAACAATCCACTCCAAACCAAACAAACCAACTTTCCTACCTATTCTCAGAACATGGCCTGACCTCTCTCAGATCTGGTTTCCTTGGCCAACTCTGTGAAGTTGTCAAGAAAAAGGGGTGAGCCACTACCTGCTTCTTCTGGAAAGGTCCCTCTTCAGAGCTCTCCTGGCATTTGGCCATCCTCACATCGGTAGGTACCAAGAAAGACTGACTCTGTCCTTGGTAAATCCAAACAAGTGAGTCCACTGGGACTGGGGCTGCCTCGGGGTGCCTGGATTCTTGGATACAAAGTTCAGAGAGTTCCATCACCAAGGAAATGAGGTATATCACTTTCTTTGGAACTGAATGAGGTCACTGCCTTGGCAACCACTTTGTCCTAACAGTTGCTTCCAAGTGTCCCATGAGATGGAGGCTGCCCCTACTTCCTGTGACACTTTCACAAGGTAGAATGGTATGTCAACCATAGGCACCCAGCACCAGATCTCCACACAGGCCTGGTTTGGTCCATCTTCTCTACAATAAAAAGAGAGAGGCTGATTCAGACACATCCCTTCATCCTGACCAGGTTGTTTGCCATGGAAGATGACTTTTGCTCTCTCAGGTCCTTCATAGCTGCCTACATCTTCTCCAGGTATCATTTCTGAATGGACCTTTGAGGTTCTCAGCAGGTGGAATGTCCCCTACTTTCCTGTATTGTAAGAACGACTCTATCCCTGCTCTTCTGTAAAATGAGATTGAGGAAACAGTGTATGTTTAGGCTAAATAACAGGTTCGATTTGGGTTAGCAATCATTCTGTGTGATAAATAATGGTATTGGGAACCTGCGATATTTACAAGAATATTGAGGTGAAATATAAGTATGAAAACAAAAATCTAGGTATGATTTGAAGCCCAGAAGGGCATTGGGCCCTTAATTGGGATACTTAGTTTTGAATTATATTCTGCAAAGATGTCTCAGACAATTTGATATACAATGGCATAGGACCTTGTACCTTGGATGTTTGAATGTAGAAGAGAACAACCAATCCAAAGGGATAGTCAGTAGAATTAGGAAGATAGTCGGTAGGTTTAGGAAGAAGAGTGAGTGTAGGATTGGGACTAAAAATTCTTTAGCTATAGGGTTTCGGATAGAGAGTGAATGTAAATGTCAGCACATATGAAGAGTCAGTCACTATGATGAAATTTGGAAAATTTGTAGAAAAGCAGATAACAATAGAGACATTATGAAATCAGGCAAAGTATTAAGTGAGTGATAGGAGTAGACATTTTCACCAGGGTTGAGTTTGAATATATAATCTTAGGAAGAAACAAATATGTAGTAACCAATAGGATTGACATTTGAGAGCATTAGGCAACCTGGACAAGGATGTTTTTAGTAATCCATGATCGCTTTCCATTTAGTCTTTGGTACAATCATAAGTGTGACCTTTACATTTTTTGTCCAGAATATTACTGTGATAAAATCTATATGTAGATCAGGTGACATGAGTATTTCTACCACCATTTCTGGGAGCAATATACTGAAGACGTAAAATTTGTATTGGGGGTACAAAGAGGTGTACCCTGTGTCCATGAATATAGAGATTAAGCATGAATACACCATACTGTGAATAAATAATATAACTGGTTCCAACTTTAAATAATGGATTGAATTGATATCTGAAAATATACAATAAATCTTATATTGATATATATTCATTCATTCCAACCAGTTATACATCTAATGGTAATATTAGTGTTTTGATTTATCATGAAGAGTGTGTGAAGTTTGCTTCAAAAGTGATTATGGAAATCGAAAATAATGTGTTCGGAAAGAATTCTCATGCAAAGACCAGTCAAGAAATATGGAGGAATACATGTGTTTTGAAGCAGGAAGTGATTGAAAGTGAAACAAATGCCTATAAATTTGCTAAATTTTTTATGAAATATATATCCTATGATGTGCATAAACTGATGAAATTGTACCAGTTTTGAATAAAAATTAACGTAAAAATACACATCATGTCCATTGGAATCTACTTGCATTGATGTTAAACTTGGTCAGTTACTGTAGAAATATTAGGATTCGCGTGCCTCATTCACCGAAGTTAGTTTTCTTTTTTTTTTTAATTTTTTATGGTTGTTCTAAACATTATTTATTTCTTGATATATCATATTTCACACTTTGATTCAAGTGGGTTATGAACTCCCATTTTTACCCCGTATACAGATTGCAGAATCACATCAGTTACACATCAATTGATTGACACATTGCCATACTAGTGTCTATTGTATTCTGCTGCCTTTCCTATCCTCTACTATCCCTCCTCCCCTCCGCTCTCTTCCCCTCTCCTCTCTCTACCCCCTCTACTGTAATAAATTTCTCCCTTTTGTATTATTTTTCCCTTTCCCCTCACATCCTCTTTTATGTAATTTTGTATAACCCTGAGGGTCTACTTCCATTTCCATGCAATTTCCCTTCCCTCTCCCTTTCTCTCCCACCTCTCATCCCTATTTAATATTAATCTTCTTCTCATGCTCTTCATCCCTACTCTGTTCGTAGTTACTCTCCTTTTATCAAAGAAGGCATTTGGCATTTGTTTTTTAGGGATTGGCTAGCTTCACTTTGCATAATCTGCTCTAATGCCATCTATTTTCCTGCAAATTCTATGATTTTGTCATTTTTTAAAGCAGAGTAATACTCCATTGTGTATAAGTGCCACATTTTTTTTATCCATTCTTCTATTGAACAGCATCTAGGTTGGTTCCACAGTCTTGCTATTGTGAATTGTGCTGCTATGAACATCAATGTAGCAGTGTCCCTGTAGCATGCTCTTTTAGGGTCTTTAGGGAATAGACCGAGAAGAGGAATAGCTGGGTCAAATGGTAGTTCCATTCACAGCTTTCCAAGAAATCTCCATAATGCTTTCCAAATTGGCTCTACCAATTAGCAGTGCCTCCAATAATGTACAAGTGTACCTGTTTCTCCACATCCTCACCAGCACTTGTTGTTGTTTGACTTCATAATGGCTGCCAATCTTACTGGAATGAGATGGTATCTTAGGGTGGTTTTGATTTGCATTTCTCTGACTGCTGGGGATGGTGAGCATTTTTTCATGTACTTGTTTTTTGATTGTATGTACTTCTCTGAGAAGTGTCTGTTCTGGTTCTTGGCCCATTTGTTTATTGGGTTATTTGTTATCTTATTGTCTATTTTTTTGAGTTCTTTGTATACTCTGAATATTAGGGCTCTATCTGAAGTGTGAGGAGTAAAGATTTGTTCCCAGGATTTAGGCTCCCTATTTACCTCTCTTATTGTTCCTTTTGCTGATGAAAAACTTTTTAGTTTGAGTAAGTCCCATTTGTTGATTCTAGTTATTAACTCTTGTGCTATGGGTGTCCTATTCAGGAATTTGGAGCCCGACCCCACAGTATGTAAATTGTAGCCAACTTTTTGTTCTATCAGACGCCATGTCTCTGATTTGATATCAAGCTCTTTGATCCATTTTGAGTTAACTTTTGTGCATGGCGAGAGAAAGGGATTCAGTTTCATTTTGTTACATATGGATTCCAAGTTTTCCCAGCACCATTTTTTGCAGATGCTATTTTCCTTCATTGCATGCTTTTAGCCCCTCCATCAAATATAAGATAGTTGTAGTTTCCTGGCTTGGTTTCTGTGTCCTCTATTCTGAACCATTGGTCCACCTGCCTGTTTTGGTACCATTACCATGGTATTTTTGTTACTATTTTTCTGTAGTATAGTTTGAAGTCTGGTATCGCTATGCCGCCTGATTCACACTTCCTGCTTAGTGTTGTTTTTGTTATTCTGTGTCTTTTATTTTTCCATATGAATTTCATGATTGCTTTCTCTATTTCTAGAAAAAATTCCGTTTGGATTTTGATTGGCATTGCATTAAACCTATTGAGAACTTTTGGTAATATCACCATTTTGATGATATTAGTTCTGCCTATCCATGAACAGGATATATTTTTACATCTTCTAAGATCTTCTTCTATTTCTCTCTTTAGGGTTCTGTAGTTTTCATTGTATAAGACTTTCACATCTTTTGTTAGGTTGATTCCTAATTATTATTATTTTTTTTTTAGGATATTGTGTATGGAGTGGTTGTCCTCATTTCTATTTCAGAGGATTTGTCGCTGATATGCAGGAATGCCTTAGATTTATGCATGTTGATTTTATATCCTGCCACTTTGCTGAATTCATTTATTAGCTCTATTAGTTTCTTTGTAGACCCTTTTGGGACTGCTAGACATAGAATCATGTGATCTGATAATTTAAGTTCTTCTTTTCCAATTTTTACGACTTTTATTTCTTTCGTCTGTCTAAATGCTCTGGCTAGTGTTTCGAGAACAATGTTGAACAGAAGTGGTGAGAGAGGGCATCCCTGTCTTGTTCCAGATTTTAGAGAGAATACCTTCAATTTTTCTCCATTCAGAATGATGCTAGCCTGAGGCTTAGCATAGATTGCTTTTACAATATTGAGGTATGTTCCTCTTATCACTAGTTTTTCTAGAGTGTTGAACATAACAGAATGCTGTACTTTATAGAATGCTTTTTTTGCATCTACCGAGATGATCATATGGTTCTTATTTTTAAGTCTATTGATGTGGTGAATAACATTTATTGATTTCCGTATATTGAACCAGCCTTGCATCACACGGATGAATCCTACTTGATCAGGATTCACAATTTTTTTGATATGTTTTTGTATCCAATTCGCCAGAATTTTATTGAGGATTTTTTCGTGTAGGTTCATTAGAGATATTGGTCTGTAGTTTTCTTTCTTTGAAGTGTCTTTGTCTGGTGTAAGAATAAGGGTGATCTTGGCCTCGTAAAATGAATTTGGAAGAATCTCCCTCTTTTTCAATTTCCTGAAACACCTTGAAAAATATTGGTATTTGTTCCTCTTTAAAGGTTTTGTTAAACTCTGCTGTATACCCATACGGTCCTGGGCTTTTCTAAGTTGATAGTGGATTGATGGTTTCTTCTATTTCCTCAATTGATATTGGTCTGTTTATGTTGTCTATATCCTCCTGAATCAGTATGGGCATATCATATGACTTAAGAAATTTATCGATGCCTTCACTGTCTTCTATTTGTTTGGAGTATAAGGATTAAAAATAATTTCTGATTATCTTCTGTATTTCAGAAATATCTCTTGTGATATTTTCTTTTTTAATCCCTTATGCTAGTAATTTGAGTTCTCTCTTCTTCTCTTTCATAGCATGGCTAAGGGTCTGTCAATTTTATTTATTTTTTCAAAGAACCAACTTCTACTTTTGTCAAGTTTTTTCAATTGTTTCTTTTGTTTCAATTTCATTAATTTCAGCTTTGATTTTAATTATTTCTTGCCTTCTACTTCTTTTGCTGTTTCTTTCGTCTTCTTTTTCTAGGATTTTGAGATGAAGTATGAGATCATTTATTTGTTGGTTGTTTCTTTTTTTAAGGAATGAACTCCAAGCAATGAATTTTCCTGTTAGAACTGCTTTCAATGTGTCCCATAGATTCCGATATGTTGTGTCTGTGTTTTCATTTATCTCTAAGAATTTTTAAATTTCCTCCTTGATGTCTTCTATAACCCATTGATCACTCAGTAACCTATTGTTCATTCTCCAAGTGATGCATGATTTTTCCTTCCTTCTTTTATCATTGATTTTTAGTTTCATTCCATTATGATCAGATAATATGCATGGTATTATCTGTACTCCTTTATATTGTCTAAGAGTTGCCCTATGACATAATATATGATCATTTTTTAGAAGGATACATGTGCTGCTGAGAAAAAAAGGTAACTGTTTGATGTTGGGTGTTATATTCTACATATCTCAAATAAGTCTAGGTTATTAATTGTGTTATTGAGTTCTATAGTTTCCTTATTCCTTATTCCTTGTTTGGAAGATCTGTCCAGTGGTGAGAGAGGTGTGTTCATGTCTCCCATGATTACTGTATTGTGGTGTATTAGACTCTTGAACTTGAGAAGAGTTTGTTTGATGAACATAGCTGCACCATTGTTTGCGGCATATATATTAATGATTGCTGTCTCTTGTTGGTGTATGGTTCCCTTGAGCAGTATGTAGTGTCTCTCTTTATCCCTTTTGATTAACTTTGGCTCAAAATCTATTTTATTTGATATGAGTATGGACTCTCCTGCTTGTTTCCAAAGTCCATATGAGTGATATGATTTTTCCCAAACTTTCACCGTCAGTCTATGTATGCATTTTCCTATCAAATGCATCTCCTGTAGGCAGCATATTGTTGGGTCTTGTTTTTTGTTCAATTCTACTAGCCAGTGTGTCTTCATTGGTGAGTTTAAGCCATTAACATTTAGGGTTATTATTGAGATATGGGTTGTTCTTCCAGCCATATTTGTTTATTTATGTTACTAAACATGGTTTGTTTTCCTCTTTGATTATTTTCCCCCCTTTAATGTCCTACCTCCCACTGATGGTTTTCATTGTTATTTTCCATTTCCTCTTCCTGCAATGTTTTGCCGAGGATGTTTTGAAGAGATGGTTTTCTAGCTGCAAATTCTTTTCACTTTTGTTTATCGAGGAAGGTTTTAATTTCATCTTCCATACTGAAGCTTAATTTCGCTAGATACACAATTCTTGGTTGGAACCCATTTTCTTTCAATGTTTGAAATATGTTATTCCAGGATCTTCTAGCTTTCAGAGTCTGTGTTGAAAGATCAGCTGTTATCCTGATTGGTTTACCCTTAAACGTAATCTGCTTCCTTTCTCTTGTAGCTTTTAAAATTCTCTCTTTTTTCTGTTTGTTGGGCATCTTCATTATAATGTGTCTAGTTGTGGCTCTCTTATGATTTTGCACATTCGGCGTTCTGTAGGCTTCTAGGACTTGGGATTCTGTTTTATTTATCAAGTCTGGGAAGTTTTCTCGTATTATTTCATTGAATAGGTTGCTCATTCCTTTGGTTTGGACCTCTATACCTTCCTGTATCCCAATGACTGTTAAGTTTGGCCTCTTTATGTTATCCCATATTTCTTGGATATTCTGCTCGTGGTTTCTTAACAGTCTTGCTGAGTGGTCTATGTTCTTTTCAAGTTGAAATACTTTGTCTTCATTGTCTGATGTTCTATGTTCTAAGTGTTCTACTCTCCTGGTAGTATTCTCAATTGAGTTTTTAAGTTGGATTATTCCTTCCTGCAATTCTAGGATTTCTGTTTGTTTGTTTTTACAACCTCTATCTCCCTATATAGTTGATCTTTTGCTTATTGGATTTGTTTATGTAATTCATTGTCGAAGTGATCTTTAATTGTCTGATTTTGTTGTCTAATGTCTTCCTTGAGACTCCAGATCATCTAAAGCATGAGTATCCTGAATTCTTTATCTGACATTCCATCTGATGCAGCTATTACCTCTTCTAAAGTTGTGTTGACCTGCATTGCTTGTGGTCCTTTATTTCCTTGTCTTTTCATACTGCTCGCGTTTCTCTCTGCTTGTTGAAACTGTTTTGTTTTGGGCAGTGGCTCTGCTCTGCCCCTATTCCTATTGGGGTGACCTAACAACCACGCTGGTGGGCCGCTGGGCTTGTACTGGGCGCGGGAGAAGGCTCTGCTTTGCCACTACTCCAATAGGGGTGCCGTGTCTACCACACCAGCGGGTCATTGGGCCTGTTCTGGGCATAGGCGGTGGCTCTGCTCTGCCCCTACTCCAATTGGGGTGACGTGACTACCACGCCTGCTGGTTGATGGGCCTGTGCCGGGCATGGGTGGCGGCTCTGCTCTGCCCCTCTGGCTTGAAGACAAAGTGAGAGAGACTCGGGTGTTTGTGACTCACTTTTTTTACCAGGAGACCAACTGTTTCTGTCACCGCTGGTATCGATGAAGTTATCTCCTCCACCATTTTGTGATGACATCAGATCTCTAACATGTTGGTATCCCATGCGAATGGCAGCATTTCGTTCCCTTTGCCGGATGACCAAAGCAATGGGTGAGTCCTGACCAGCCCTCACAAGCCCCGTCTCAATCCTGTTGCCACTGCCTATGAAGGCTAGGTAGGTATTTACCTCCACAGTATTCAGCAAGACCTAGACCGAGAAGGAGTTTCCACGGGTTCTTTAGCCCTGGGCCTGATCAGTTCCAGGAGCCAGAATTCGGCCGCTCTGGGCTTGGTGTATGTTCTGATAGGAACAGGCCTGAGTAATTTGTCTCCGAGACACAGGCGAATGGCAGCCTGAGATTACCTGTTCTATACCTGAATGAGCTGCTATGAGTTGAAAACAGGAATGGTGACGTCAGCTCTCCAAGATGGTGGCCCCTGGCTTCCTCTGTGGTCTGACTGGTGTGGAAAACCGAATTGGACCGCGTCCTTCCCCGGTCTCAAACCCAGAATTCAGCAATGAGCACAGTGATTGTACAGCTGGCTGGAGCCCACAGAATCCGCACCACTGAATATTTGTGTTGCTATCTCATTGTTTGCCAGCATGCGCCACAGACTCTAGCCGCAGGGCGATTTGCTGAATAAGCAGCATGACGCTCTATGCGGACAAATCACTCACGTTTGAGCCCCGTAGCTAATCCTCATGAGATGGAAATACTTCCACTAGGTTTTGGAGCACCCAAATTTTGCTGGAAATTCGTCATTCTCTTGCACAGTGATGCTGTATATGGGGTTGATGCACTCCTTTCGCTGCCATCATATGATCCCCTGAAGTTAGTTTTCAGTACTGGAAACGAATATGTATTTCAGGTGGATGAACATTTCTGAGAATAAACTTGTGAAAAGTTGATTATAAATCCACATACATAAATATGAATGAATTTAGGGAGTGTAAAATAAGACAAATACATTTCATATTTTGAAAAATCTGGAGAGTGAATACATATATATATAGATAGATAGATAGATAGATAGATACACACACAGAGAGAGACATTAAAAAGTAGCATTATGTATGCCAATTGAAATTCACCATGAAATATATATCATCCACAGATCCAAAAATACTCATTTTCCTGAACATCAATTTATGTTGTTCAACTACAAAGCTGACCCATATGTTGAATTTTCAGTTCCAACAGCGTTTAGTAGGAGTGATCTTTTCTTACAGTTTGTATCTGCCAAGTCAGCCACCTCACAAAATGTATGTGTGATACCAGGTAGAATTCAATATGTGCATAAAAAAATACATGTGCTGAATAGACTACAGAGAAAGGGAGACAGTTATTCACATATTTGTTAACTTTTAAAACACATAAAGAACTGTTTCAATAAAAATTTGCTAGATTTATAGCACCTACCATTTATCATAGGAAAGGCAAGTCCAACTATACACCATGCCTCCTGTGAACCTCTTGTATTTCTATTTTGTTTGGGTTATTTTTCTCCATCATATTAAGATTAGAAGTAAAAGTCTAGAAGGGAATTTGTTAGTGTCAGGGATTCAGTATTTCGAATGGAAAATTGGAAAATGTATCCAATGTGTATGCAAATATGTGCTACACAAAAATCTTCCCACTCTCATTCAGAACAATGCCTTGGCATTACCTTCACCCCATGTAAGACACAATTAGAGGAGAAGAGTTAGAAAATCTGTGAATACATTCCTGTTATAGAAAATGCTCAGGAGTTCACAAATTTGGAGGTGGTAGAGGAGTTTCCAAAAGTAAGGGACAGGGTAAACACTCAACAAACATGAAGCTCTGCTGGCCTAACATCTGGAGAAACTACCTCTGAGGGTGAGCACTTGAAATATATTTTGTTGTCAGGAGCATTAGCTTCCTTTGTAGTGAGACCATCAAAGCTGGGTCTGCATCTATGTGACATGGATGACATGGTTTCTTATTTTCCGATGAACATGAGGCAGCAGTGCTGAATTTTCTCTTTGTAGGTAAACTGTGGCCACTGAGGGCAAGTGTCTCCTCATCTGGACTGTGAACCAATTGGTCATCCTCCACTCTTTGTGGTGCTTTTTGCTGTTGCACTAGGAGTGTGGTATTTGCTTCATGAAATAAAAAGAGTTCAACTGGGACACAGTGCTGTAGGGAGTTCTTTCAGTTGTGGTGGGTTGGGTTCTGTTGGAGAATGCACCAACCAGGCTTCTATCCCACATAGCTTGCAACATTGACCATAGCAACCTGATTCTGAACATTGCCCTGAAACCTCTCCATATAACAAGATTCTTTTACATATAAGGGTCTACTGGCTGCAAAATGTCAGTCACAAGTTATTTGGACACCAATGGCAGATAAACATGGCCACACCAGAGATATTTTATCACACACCTGCCCGCCACGGCTCTAGGAACACTACTCAGCAGGTTCCAACTTACTTGCATCTCTGTTATACACCATTTTCATGAAACCCAGTCAATAAAGGCAATGTCTTGTATTCTCATGATCAGCTAGAGGACATCCAAAGGTTCTCCTGTGACACCTAGTCTTGGGAATTTCAAAAATTTCATGGTATTCATCTAGCCATTATTCAAGGAAGAAGTTGTAGGCACTGTGGGTTTCAATTCATTCATTAACCATTAAATGTTGAGTAAGCTCACTTCAATGAAAGCTCTGGAGAACTCTCAGAGGCAAGGCTTCCCAAAGGGTGGCCAAAAGGTCACATGAAGCCAGGCCCATTGAGGTCTACAATGTGAGGTCCATGTGTGTTTTCACTCTCAACTATGGCTGCCAAGTCTTTCAGAATAAAATCATGTGATATCCTGGCTGAGATTCCCTTTGCTCTGTGGAAAGCCAACTTGGGCGTAGATCTCACTTTCCAAGGGCGACTCTCATGCATGGCCTTCTAAAAGCCCAACACAATCCATGGAAATACTTCTCTGAGGTCAATTCCAGAACTCAGTCTCTATGTTGAATCACACAAGAGTTCAAGCACAGGTGTACCCAGTCATCTCTTCCTACCGCCATACAAATGTTCACAGTTAAAACCAAAACACCCCAACATGGCCCTCATCTTCTTCCATGTAGACACTCATCATAACCTCCGGCTGGAGGTTTCCATGAGGTACACAGCCCACGTCCGTGTCCAAAATAAGCTCCCTTGCCCCTCATTTGCCTAACATCAGGGTTGCCTGGACTGCCTTCCTGTGAAACAGAAGTGAAAAAATAGGCCTGGCGTTAATACTGCTCTACTTCTCCAACTTGAGGCCTACTGAGTGTGGGGTTTATATTCTTTATGTAAATTCATATTTTTTGTTGTTGTACTTTAACTTTTTAATATGTTTTCATTTTTTAAATATTTTTATTTTATTTTTATTATTATTTTAAACTTTAATTTACATCTTTTAAATGATCATTATTTTTAAATTTTTTTTCTTTCTTTCTTTCTTTTCTATTTTTTCTTTTGTCTTATCATTTCTTTTCAATTTTCTGATTTCCCCTTCCTCGAATTCTACCTGCCTACTCTCATTCTCTTTAGTGACTTCTTCCCTTTCCTTCTAATATCTTTTCTTCCAAGCATCAAATAAATTTATAAGAGTAAGCAGTAACTCAACAGTCAAACAGAGCAAGAAGTAACATGAGCAGCACAAAAAATCAAGGAAGAAAATAAGTACAAACAACGAAGGACAGCCAAAATATTCAGGAGGACCTATAGTCATCAGAAAAATGGTCATATAAAGAACTCAAGGAATACCTTAGACAGATGGAATTGAAACTTAAAGAGGATACGAGACAGCAAATCCAAACAGTGAAAGAACACATTGAAAATGAATTACATAAACAGATAAAAGAAGAAGTTATGCATCTTTATCAGGAGATAGAGATTATAAAAAAATCAAACAATAATTCTAGAAATGAAGCAAACGATTAACCAAATTAAAAAGTCAATTGAGAGTATCACTAACACTGTGGAGCAAGTAGAAGACAGAATGTCAGATAATGAAGACAAAATATATCATCTTGAAATGAATCTAGCCAACACAGAAAGGCTGGTAAAAAATCATGAGTAAAACATCCAAGAGATATGGGATAACATAAAAAAAAAATTAATGAGTCATCTGGATAGGTACACAGATTCAAAACAAGGGAATTAGTAATCTATTGAATGAAATAATTACAGAAATATTTCCAGAAATACAAAGTAAATAGATATACAAATTGGACATGCTTACAGGACACGGAGAACACAAAATCACAGTAGACCAACACCAAGACACATTGTTATGAAGATATCCAATATACAAAACAAAGAGAAAATATTAATAGCTCTAAGAGAAAGGAGGCAGATTACATTAAGGGGTAAACCAATAAGGTTGAGAATGGATTTTTCATCACAGTCGCTGAAAGCGAGAAGATCCTGGAGCAACGTATTTCAAACACTGAAAGACAATGAATGCCAACCAAGAATTCTGTATCCAGCAAAATTAAGCTGCAGGTATGACGATGAAATAAAAATATTTCATGATAAACAAAAGGTAAAAAAATTTGTAGCCAGAAAACCAGCATTGCAAAGCATCTTGAGCAAAACAATACACGAAGAAGAAATGAAAATCAACAACCAAAACCATCAGTGGGAAGTGCCTCAGTAATGACTGAGGGTGGGGGAATAGCTAATCATGCAGAAACAAACTAAATTAAAAAAAAAAGATGAATCATCAATCATGAGCGGCAGTACAAACCATATATCAATAGTGACTCTAAATGTTAATGGCTTGAACTCTCCAATAACGCGACATAGGCTGGTAACTTGGATTAAAAATGAATCCAACAATATATTGCCTCCAGGAGGCACATCTGAATGGAAAAGACATACACAGGCTGAAGGTGCAAGTTTTGGAAAAAATATACCATGCAACGCTCCCCATAAGCAAGCAGGGGTGGCCATGCTCATATCGAATAAAATCGACTTCAAGACTAATTTAATCAAAAGGGATAAGAAAGGACATTATATACTGTTAAAAGGAACCATTCATCAACAAGACATAAAAATTATCAATATTTATGCACCAAATAATGGTGCTGCAATGTTCAAAAAACAAATTCACCTCAAGTTCCAGAATGAAATAGACCACAACACAATAATTATGGGTGACTTCAACACACCTCTCTCACCATTGGACAGATCCTCCAAACAAAAGTGAATAAAGAAACTATAGAACTCAATATCACAATCAATAACCTAGACTTAACTGACATATATCGAATATATCAATCATCATCAAGTGGATATACTTTTTTCTCAGTAGCACGTGGATCCTTCTCAAAAATAGACCATATATTATGTCATAGGGCAACCCTCAGTAAATATACAGGGGTTGAGATAATACCATGAATTTTTTCTGATCATAATGGAATGAAACTGGAAACCAATGATAAAAAAAGGAAGGAAAAATCCTACATCACATGGAAAATGAACAATATGTTACTGAATGATCAGTGGGTTACAGAAGATATAAAGGAGGAAATCAAAAAATTCTTAGAGATACATGAAAATACAGACACAATATATCAGAATCTATGGGACACAATGAAAGCAGTTTTAAGAGGGAAATTCATCGCCTGGAGGTCATTCCTGAAAAAAAGTAAAAACGAACAAATAAATGAGCTCACACTTCAACTCAAAGCCCTAGAAAAGGAAGAGCAAAACAACAAAAAATGTAGCAGAAAGCAAGAAATAATTAAAATCAGAGCAGAAATCAACGAAATTGAAACAAAAGAAACTATTGAAAAAATTAACAAAACTAAAAGGTGGTTCTTCGAAAAAATAAATATGTTCGACAGACCCTTAGGCATGCTAATGAAGAGAAGAAGAGAGAGAACTCAAATTACTAACATATGGGATGAAAAAGGCAATATTACAACAGATGCTTCCGAAATACAGAAGACAATTAGAAATTATTTAGAAAACCTATATTCCAATAAAATAGAATATAGTGAAGACATCGATAAATTTCTTAAGTCATATGATATTCCCAGACTGAGTCAGAAGGATACACACAATTTAAACAGACCAATGTCAATGGATGAAACAGAAGAAGCAATCAAAAGACTACAAACCAAGAAAAGCCCAGGAACGGATGGCTATACAGCGGAGTTTTACAAAACATTTAAAGAAGATTTAATACCAATACTTTTCAAGTTATTTCAGCATAGAGAAAAAGAGGGAGCTCTTCCAAATTCATTCTATGAGGCCAACATCACGCTGATTCCGAAATCAGAAAAAGACACCTCAAAGAAAGAAAACTACAGACCAATATATCTGATGAACCTACATGCAAAAATCCTCAATAAAACTCTGGTGAATCGAATACAAAGGCACATCAAAAAAATTATGCACCATGATCAAGTAGGATTCATAGCTGGGATGCAAGGATGGTTCAATATACGGAAATCAATAAATGTTATTCACCACATCAATAGACTTACAGATAAGAACCATATGATCATCTCGATAGAAGCAAAAAAAGCATTTGACAAAGTACAGCATCCCTTTATGTTCAAAACATTAGAAAAAATAGGGATAACAGGAAGTTACCTCGACATTGTAAAAGCTATCTATGCTAAGCCTCAGGCTAGCATCATTATGAATGGAGAAAAATTGAAGGCATTTCTTCTAAAATCTGGAACAAGACAGGGATGCCCTCTCTCACCACTTCTATTCCATATAGTTCTCGAAACACTGGCCAGAGCAATTAGACATACTAAACAAATAAAAGGCATAAAAATAGGAAAATAAGAACGCAAATTATCACTATTTTCGGGTGACATTATTCTATACATAGAAGACACAAAAAGGTGTACAAAAACTACTAGAACTAAAAAATGAATGACCTGCGACCCACCGGCAGGTCAGGCCCAGAAACCTGCAGAGGGGCACAGCTGCCCCACCCACCTGCAAGGTAGGCGATACCGTGACCACTGATAAAACAGGCCCAGTGGCCGTCTGACACATCACCCCGTTTGGGGGAGGGGCAGAGCCGCCACCAGCACCTGTTAGGTAGACAGACCTGCAAACGACAGACAGAACAGGCCTAGCGGCCAGCGGAGGTGCAGAGCCGATTCTCACGCCTGCAAGGGAGGCGAACCTGTGACCACCGAAAGAACAGGCCCACCGAAAGTAGAGGCACAGCAGCCTGCCAGCGTAGTAGGCACATTGCCCCAATTGGAGGAGGGGCAGAACCACCGCCAAAGCCTGCGAGGGAGACTTTGCAACTATATAAGAGCAATATAAATATATAGGGGGAAATCAATAACAAAACAGTTTCACCAAGCAGAAAGAAACGCGATCAGTATGAAAAGACAAGGAAAGAAAGGACCACAAGCAATGCAGGTCAACTCAACTTTAGAAGAGGTAATATCTGCAGCAGATGGAATGTCAGATAAAGAATTCAGGATATACATGCTTCAGATTATCTGGAGTCTCAAGGAAGACATTAGACAGCATAATCAGACAATGAAAGACCACTTCGAGCACTTCGAAAATGAATTACATAAACAAATACAAGAAGCAAAAGATCAATTATACAGGGAGATCAAGGTTATAAAAAACAAACAAACAGAAATCCTGGAAATGCAGGAAACAATAAACCAAATTAAAAACTCAATTGAGAATACTATCAGCAGAGTAGAACACTTAGAAGATAGAACATCAGAAAATGAAGACAAAGTATTTCAACTGGAGAAGAACATAGACAGCTCAGCAAAGCTGTTAAGAAACCATGAGCAGAACATTCAAGAAATATGGGATAACATAAAGAGACCAAACTTAAGAGTCATTGGGATACAGGAAGGTATAGAGTTCCAAACAAAAGGAATGAGCAATCTATTCAATGAAATAATACGAGAAAACTTCCCAGACTTGAAGAATGAGACAGAATCCCATATCCTAGAAGCCTACGGGACGCCGAATGTGCAAAATCATAAGAGATCCACACCTAGACACATTATAATGAAGATGCCCAACATACAGAATAAGGAGAGAATTTTAAAAGCTACAAGAGAAAGGAAGCAGATTACATTTAGGGGTAAACCAATCAGGATAACAGCTGATCTTTCAACACAGACTCTGAAAGCTAGAAGATCCTTGAATAACATATTTGAAACACTGAAAGAAAATGGGTTCCAACCAAGAATTGTGTATCCAGCAAAATTAAGCTTCAGTATGGAAGATGAAATTAAAACCTTCCATGATAAACAAAAGTGAAAAGAATTTGCAGCTAGAAAACAATCTCTTCAAAACATCCTCGGCAAAGCATTGCAGGAAGAGGAAATGGAAAATAACAATGAAAACCAACAGCGGGAGGGAGTACAGTAAAGAGGGGGAATAATCAAAGAGGAAAACAAACCATGTTTAGTAACATAAATAAACCAATATGACTGGAAGAACAACCCATATCTCAATAATAACCCTAAATGTTAATGGCTTAAACTCACGAATTAAGAGACACAGGCTAGTAGAATGGATCACAAAACAAGACCCAACAATATGCTGCCTTCAGTAGACGCATTTGATAGGAAAAGACATACATAGACTGAAGGTGAAAGGTTGGGAAATATCATATCACTCTTATGGACTTCGGAAACAAGCACGAGTGTCCATACTCATATCAAATAAAATAGATTTCAAGCCAAAGTTAATCAAAAGGGATGAAGAGGGACACTACATACAGCTCAAGGGAACCATACACCAACAAGACATCACAATCATAAATATATATGCCCCAAACAATGGTGCAGCTATGTTCATCAAACAAACTCTTCTCAAGTTCAAGAGTCTAATAGACCACCATACAATAATTATGGGAGACTTCAACACACCTCTCTCACCACTGGATAGATCTTACAAAGAAAAGTTGAATAAGGAATCTATAGAACTCAATAACATAATTAATAACCTAGACTTAATTGACATATATAGAATATACCACCCAAGATCAAGCAGTTACACTTTTTTCTCAGCAGCACTTGGATCCTTCTCAAAAATAGATCATATATTATGTCACAGGGCAACTCGTAGACAATATAAAGGAGTAGAGATAATACCATGCATCTTATCTGAACATAATGAAATGAAATTGAAAATCAACGATAAAAGAAGTAAGGAAAAATCATGCATCAATTGGAGAATGAAAAATAGGTTACTGAATGATAAATGGGTTATAGAAGACATCAAGGAGGATATTAAAAAATTCTTAGAGATAAATGAAAACACAGACACAACATATCGGAATCTATGGGACACATTGAAAGCAGTTCTAAGAGGAAAATTTATTGCTTGGAGTTCATTCCTTAAAAAAAGAAACAAACCAACAAATAAATGATCTAATACTTCAACTCAATGTCCTAGAAAAAGAAGAGCAAAACAACAGCAAAAAAAGTAGAAGACAAGAAATAATTAAAATCAGAGCAAAAATTAATGAAATTGAAACAAAAGAAACAACTGAAAAAATTGACAAAACTAAAAGTTGGTTCTTTGAAAAAATAAATAAAATTGACAGACCCTTAGCCACGCTAATGAAGAGAAGAAGAGAGAGAACTCAAATTACTCGCATATGGGATGAAAAAGGCAATATCACAACAGACACTTCAGAAATACAGAAGATTATCAGAAATTATTTTGAATCCTTATACTCCAATAAATTAGAAGATAGTGAAGGCATCGATAAATTTCTTAAGTCATATGATTTGCCCAGATTGAGTTAGGAGGATATTGACAACCTAAACAGACGAATATCAACTGAGGAAATAAAGAAACCATCAAAAGACTACCAACTAAGAAAAGCCCAGGACCGAATGGTTATACAGCAGAGTTTTACAAAACCTTTAAAGAGGAACTAATACCAATACTTTTCAAGCTATTTCAGGAAAATGAAAAACAGGGAGAACTTCCAAATTCATTCTATGAGTCCAACATCACCCTGATTCCTAAACCAGACAAAGACACTCCAAAGAAAGAAAACTACAGACCAATATCTCTAATGAACCTAGATGCAAAAATGCTCAATAAACTTCTCGCGAACCGGATACAAAAACATATCAAAAAAATTGTGCACCATGATCAGGTAGGATTTATCCCTGGGATGCAAGGTTGGTTCAATATACGAAAATCAATAAATGTTATTCACCACATCAATAGGCTAAAATATAAGAACCATATGATCATCTCGATAGATGCGGAAAAAGCATTCGACAAAGTACAGCATCCCTTTATGTTCAAAACTCTAGAAAAACTAGGGATAACAGGAACATACCTCAATATTGTAAAAGAAATCTATGCTAAGCCTCAGCCTAGCATCATTCTGAATGGAGAAAAACTGAAGGCATTCCCTCTAAAATCTGGTACAAGACAGGCATGGCCTCTCTTACCACTTCTGTTCAACATAGTTCTCGAATCACTGGCCAGTGCAATTAGAGAGACAAAAGAAATTAAAGGCATAAAAATAGGAAAAGAAGAACTCAAATTATCACTATTTGCAGATGACATGATTCTATACCTAGCAGACCCAAAAGGGTCTACAAAGAAACTATTAGAGCTAATAAATGAATTCAGCAAAGTGGCAGGATATAAAATCAACACGCATAAATCAAAGGCATTCCTGTATATCAGCGACAAATCCTCTAAAATATATATGAGGACAACCACCCCATTCACAATATCCTCAGAAAAAATAAAGTACTTGTGAATCAACCTAACAAAAGAGGTGTAAGTCTTATACAATGAATACTACAGAACCCTAAAGAGAGAATTGAAGAAGATCTTAAAAGATGGAAAAATATACCCTGTTCATGGA
This sequence comes from Callospermophilus lateralis, assembly GCF_048772815.1. Classification (NCBI taxonomy): domain Eukaryota; kingdom Metazoa; phylum Chordata; class Mammalia; order Rodentia; family Sciuridae; genus Callospermophilus; species Callospermophilus lateralis. The sequence goes on along the minus strand of NW_027512420.1, from coordinate 400,611 downwards.
TAGGTAGAATTAACATCATCAAAATGGCGATATTAACAAAAGTTCTCAATAGGTTTAATGCAATGCCAATCAAAATCCCAATGGCATTTCTTGTAGAAATAGAGAAAGCAATCATGAAATTCATATGGAAAAATAAAAGACCCAGAATAGCAAAAACATTGCTAAGCAGGAAGTGTGAATCAGTCGGTATAGCTATACCAGACTTCAAACTATACTACAGAGCAATAGAAACAAAAACAGCATGGTACTGGTACCAAAACAGGCGGGTGGACCAATGGTACAGAATAGAGGACACAGAAACCAATCCACAAAACTACAACTATCTTATATTCGATAAAGGGGCTAAAAGCATGCAATGGAAGAAGGCTAGCATCTTCAACAAATGGTGTTGAGAAAACTGGAAATCCATATGCAACAAAATGAAACTGAATCCCTTTCTCTCACCATGCACAAAAGTTAACTCAAAGTGGATCAAGGAACTTCATATCAAATCAGAGACATGGCGTCTGATAGAAGAAAAAGTTGGCTATGATCTACATACTGTGGGGTCGGGATCCAAATTCCTAAATAGGACACCCATAGCACAACAGTTAATAACTATAACCAACAAATGGGACTTACTCAAACTAAAAAGTTATTTTCTCAGCAAAAGAAACAATAAGAGAGGTAAATAGGTAGCCAACGTCCTGGGAACAAATCGTTACTCCTCACACTTCAGACAGAGCCCTAATATCCAGAATATACAAAGAACTAAAAAAATTAGACAATGAGATAACAAATAACCCAATCAACAAATGGGCCAAGGACCTGGACAGAAATTTCTCAGAGGAGGACATACAATCAATCAAGAAGTATATGAAAAAATGCTCACCATCTCTAGCAGCCAGAGAAATGCAAATAAAAACCACCCTAAGATACCATCTCACTCCAGTAAGATTGGCAGCCTTTAGGAAGTCAAACACCAACAAGTGCTGGCGAGGATGTCGGGAAAAGTGTACTCTTGTACATTACTGGTGGGACTGCAAATTGGTGCACCCAATTTGGAAAGCAGTATGGAGATTTCTTGGAAAGCTCGGGATGGAACCACCATTTGATCCAGCTATTCCCCTTCTCGGTCTATTCCCTAAAGACCTAAAAAGAGCACACTATAGGGCCACTGCTACATCCATGTTCATAGCAGCACATTTCACAATAGCAAGACTGTGGAACCAACATAGATGTCCTTCAATAAAAGAATGGATAAAAAAATGTGGCATTTATACACAATGGAATATTACTCTGCATTAAGAAATGACAAAATCATAGAATTTGGAGGGAAATGGATGGCATTAGAGCAGGTTATGCTAAGTGAAGCTAGCCAATCCCTTAAAAACAAATGCCAAATATCTTCTTTGATATAAGGAGATTAACTAAGAACAGAGTAGGGACGAAGAGCATGAGAAGAAGATTAACATTAAACAGGGATGAGAGGTGGGAGGGAAAGGGAGAGAGAAGGAAAATTGCATGTAAATGGAAGGAGACCCTCAGGGGTATACAAAATTACATACAAGAGGAAATGAGGGGAAAGGAGGAAAAATATAAGGGGGAGAAATGAATTACAGTAGAGGAGGTAGAGAGAGAAGAGGGGAGGGGAGGGGGAGGGGGGATAGTAGAGGATAGGAAAGGCAACAGAATACAACAGTCACCAGAATGGCAATATGTAAATCAATGGTTGTGCAATTGATGTGATTCTGCAATCTGTATATGGGGTAAAAATGGGAGCTCATATCCCACTTGAATCAAAGTGTGAAATATGATATATCAAGAACTATGAAATGTTTTGAACAACCTACAATAAAATTAATTAAAAAAAAAACCAGCATGGTACTGGTACCAAAACAGGCGGGTGGACCAATGGTACAGAATGGAGGACACAGAGATTAATCCAAAAAGCTACAACTATTTTATATTTGATAAAGGAGCTAAAAGCATGCAATGGAGGAAATATAGTATCTTCAACAAATGGTGTTGGGAAAAATGGAAATCCATGTGCAACAAAATGAAACTGAATTCCTTTCTCTCGCCATGCACAAAAGTTAACTCATAGTGGATCAAGGTGCTAGATATCAAATCAAAGACTCTGTGTCTGATAGAAGAAAAAGTTGGCTCTGATCTACATATTATGGGATCGGGCTCCAAATTCCTTTATATGACATCCATAGCACAAGAGTTAATAACAAGAATCAACAAATGGGACTACTTAAATTGAAAAGTTTTTTATCAGCAAGAGAAAGAATAAGAGAGGTAAATAAAAAGCATACATCATGGGAACAAATTTTTACTCCTCACACTTCAGATAGAGGCCTAATATCCAGAATATACAAAGAACTCAAAAAATTAGACAATAAGATAACAAATAACCCAATAAACAAATGGGTCAAGGACTTGAACAGACACTTCTCAGAGGAGGACATACAATCATTCATCAAGTACATAATAAAATGCTCACCATTTCTAGCAGTCAGAGAAATTCAAATCAAAATCACCCTAAGATACCATCTCACTCCAGTAAATTGGTAGCCATTATGAAGTCAAACAACAACAAGTGCTGGCAAGGATGTGGGGTAAAAGATACTCTTGTACATTGCTGGTGGGACTGTAAACTGGTGTGGCCAATTTGGAAAGCAGTATGGAGATTCCTGGGAAAGCTGTGAATGGAACCACAATTTGACTCAGCTATTGCCCTTCTCTGACTATTCCCTGAAGACCTTAAAAGAGAGTAATACAGGGATACTACCACATGGATTTTCATAGCAGTACAATTCACAATTGATACACTGTGGATCCAACCCAGATGCCCTTCAATAGATGAATGGATAAAAAAATGTGGCATTTATACACTATGGAGTATTACGCAGCACTAACAAATGACAAAATCATAAAATTTGCAGAAAAATGGATGGCACTGGAGCAGATTATGCTTAGTGAAGATAGCCAATCCCTAAAAAATAAATACCAAATGTCTTCTTTGATATAATGAGAGCAACTAAGAACAGAGCAGGGAGCAATAGCAGGAAGAAAAGATTAACTTTAAACAGAGACATGAGGTGGGAGGGTAAGTGAGAGAAAAGGGAAATTGCATGGTAATGGAGGGAGACCCTCATTGTTACACAAAATTACATATTGTTGTGAGTGGAATGGGAAAATAAGCATGGAGTGAAATAAATTACAGTAGATGGGGAAAAAAGAGAAGATCGGAAGGAAGGGGAGGGGAGATAGTAGAGTATAGGAAAGGTAGCAGAATACAACAGTAGCTAATAGGGCATTATGTAAAAATGTGGATGTGTAATCGATGTGATTCTGTAATCTCTATTTGGGCTAAAAATGGGAGTTCATAAGCCACTTGAATCTAATGTATGAAATATTATATGTCAAGAGATTTTTAATGTTTTGAGCAACCAATAAAAGAAAAAAAGTAGCAATATATATGCCAATCGAAATTCATCATGAAATATATATAATCCACAGATCGAAAAATATTCATTTTACTGAACATGGATTAATGTATAATGTTATTCAACTAGGAAGCTCACCCATAGGTTGAATTTTCAGTTCCAACAGCATTTAGGAGGAGTTATCCTTTCTCACAATTTGCATCTGCCAATTCAGTTACCTCACAAGTATGTACGTGTGGTACCAGGTAGAATTCTATATGTGAATATAAAAATACATGTGCTGAATTGGCTACAGAGAAAGGGAGACAGGAATTCACATATTTGTTAATTTTAAAAACACATGTAGAACTATTTCAACAAAAAAATGACTAGATTTATAACTCCTACACTATATAATGCAAAAGGCAATTGTAACAATACACCAGGCCTCCTCTGAACTGCTTGTATTTCTATTCTGTTTGGGTTATTTTTCACCATCATATTAGAATTATTAGTCAGAGTATAGTAGGGTATGTGTTAGTTTCAGGGCTTCAGTATTTCAAATAGAAAATTGAAAAATGAATCGAATGTGTATGTAAATATGTGCTACACAAAAATCTTCCCACTCACATTCAGAACAATGCCTTGATATTACCTTGGCCCAAGTAAGACACAATTAGAGTAGAAAAGTGTGAAAATCTGTGAATACATATCTGGAATGGAATATGCTCGGGAGTTCACAACCTTGGTGGTGGTAGAGGAGTTTCCAAAAGTAAAGAACAGTGTAAACTCTCCACAAACATGGAGCTCTGCTGGCCTAAGACTTCTTGGAAAACTGCCTCTGAGGTTGGGCACTTGAAATATATGTTGTTGTCATGAGCTTTAACTTCCTTTGTAGTGAGACCATCAAAATGGGTCTGCATCTATGTGACCTGGAAGACATGGTTTCTTATATTCCAATGACCATGAGGCAGCAGTGCTGAATTCTCTCTTTGTATGTAAACTGTGGCCACTGGAGGCTAAGTGTCTCCTCGTGTGGACTGTGAAGACATTTGGTCATCCTCCACTTTTCGTGGTGTTTCTTGCTGCTGCACTGGGAATTTGGTATTTGCTTCACCAAATACAAGGAGTTCTACTAGGATACAGTGCTGAAGGGAGTTCTGTCACGTGTGGTGGGTCAGGGTCTGCAGGAGAATGCACCAACCAGGCTTCTATCCCACACAGCTTGCCCCAATAACCATAGTAAACTGATTCTGAACATTGCCCTGAACCTCTCCATATAAAAAATGCCTTTACATATAAGTGTCTGATTTCTGCACTATGTCAGTCATAATCCATTTGGAAGCCAATGGCCGATCCACATGGCCCCACCATGGTGTTTTATCACACACCTGCCCACCACTGCTCTAGGCCCACTAATCAGCAGGATACAAATTACTGGCATCTCTGTTCTACACCATTTTCATAAAACCCAGTAAAACAAGGCATTCTCTGGTATACACATGATCAACCACAGGACTTCCAAAGATTCTCCAGTGCCACCTGGTCATGGAAATTTCAAAAATTTCATGGTATTTATCTAGCCATTTTTCAAAGATTAAGTTGGAGGCACTGTGGGTTTCAAATCATTCAGGAACCATTAAGTGTTGAGAAAGCTCATTTCAATGAAAGCTCTGGAGAACACTCACAGGCAAGGCTTCTCAAAGAGTTGCCAAAAGGTCACATGAAGCCAGGCAAATTGAGGCCTACAATGTGAGGTCCATGTGTGTTTTGACTCTCAACTATACCTGCCAATCTTTCAGAATAAAATCATGTGATATCCTGGCTGAGGTTCCCATTGTTTTGTGGAAAGACACCCTGGGCCTAGATCTCAGTTTCCATGGGTGACTCTCATGCATGGCCTTCTAAAATCCCAACACAATTCATGGCAATACTTCTCTGAGTTCAGTTCCAGAACTCAGTCTCTAAGGGGAATCACGCCAGAGTTCAAGCCCAGGTGGAACCAGTCATTCCTTCCAACCACCACAAAAATGACCACAATTAAAATCAAAACACTCCCACAGGGCCCTCATCTTCTTCCATATAGACACTCATCATAACCTCTGGCTGGAGATTTCTATGAGGGGCACAGCCTAAGAAAGTGTAAAAAATAAGCTCACTTGCCCCTCATTTGCCTAAAATCATGGTGGCCTGGACACTCCTCCTGTGAACCTGGAGTGATCAAATATTCCTGCTGTTAAAGTGTTCCGCTTCTCCAATTTGAGGCCTACTGGCTGTGAGGTATAGATTCTTTATGTGATTTGGAGTCATGAGAAAACCCAAGCACATATGGGCAAGCCTCTGCAGGGATTTGAAGAACTCATTTAATCCAAAGAATCCCTATTCTCACTTAATGGAGGTCAGGAACCTAAAACAAGAAGGCAAAAAAATTCATCCACAATGACTTCTCTTTTGGCCATTTCGGTTTGGGAAGCACATGGGATTTTTCTTTAGATCCATTGGGTGCTGAGAATCTAAGTCACAGCCTCACACAAGGACCAGAGACTGATTCAGACACATCCCATTCCAAAGCAATTAAGCAAAGAGCCACAGGTGAAGCCCATTCATTTCCATATGAAAACAGTTTTCTTCAGGCTTCACAAAGGGTTGGCATGAGGCAAAGACCTTCCTGAAATTCAGGGTAATTGAAACACAAGTAAGCAAATGGCCCATGAAGGGTTTCTTCACTGAGACTTTACTGGTCACACTGATATCTGAGTTTTCTGAGATGCTCTCAATCTCTTCAGCTATCCAGTACATGGCCATGTCACAGAGCCTTGTGGTGTTACATATCTGGGACACAAAACCATGAGCGTATTCTGTAGAGTGGCCAGAATTCACGAAGAAAACAGTAACTTAAGAAGACAGTAGGTGTTGCCCATCCATAAGGCAAAGTGAAGTCCATTAATCTATTGGGCAGTATTAATGTGGGGAAGCTTTCTACTAGAGAAAACAAATCCATTGATGCATTCTCTTTTCTAATGTCTACAACCACGGATACAGTGGGATACACAGACATAGAAACCCTCACAATGTCAAAGGACTTACTAGAAACAGTCCACTCCACACCAGAAAAAAACGCCTTTCCTACCTATTCTCAGAACATGAGAAAAAAACCACAAACTCACACCCACAAAGGCAAAGCCACCTCCTTCCCCCAAGTAGGTCTGTGACTATCCAGAGTGTCTTCTGACTGGTGGGCCATATTATGTTCCCCCGAAATGGCCTGTCCTCTCTCAGATCTGGTCTCCTTGGCCAACTATGTGAGTTGTCAGGAGACAGCGGTGAGCCACTACATGCTTTCTCAGGGAAGGTGCCTCTTCAGAGCTCTGCTGGCAATTGGCCATCCTCACATCAGTAGGTACCAAGAAAGACTGACTCTGTCCTTGGAAAAAGCAAACAAGTTAGCCCAATGGGACTAGTACTGGGACTGCCTCTGGGTGCCTGTCTTCCTGGATCCCAAGTTCAGAGAATTCAATCACCAAGGAAGTGAGGAGAGGTCACTTCCTTCAGGAACTGAATGAGGTCACTGCCTTGAAAACCACTTTGTCCTAACAGTTGCTTCCAAGGGTCCCATGAGATGGAGGCTGCCCCAACATCCTCTGACACATTCAGAAGTTAGAATGGAATATCAACCTTAGGCACCCAGGTACAGCTCTCCACACAGGCCTGGTTTCTTCCAACTTCTTTACAATAAGAAAAGAGAGGCTGACTTAGACCCATCAATTCATCCTGACCAGGTTGTTTGCCATGGAAGATTTCTATTGCTCTCTCAGGTCCAACATAGCTGCATAAATCTTCTCCAAGGATCATTTCTGCATGGATCTTTGAGGTTCTCAGAAGGTGGAAGATCACCTACATTCCTATATTGTAAGACCAACTCTGTCCCTGCTCTTCTGTAAGTTATATTGATGGAACAGTGTATGTTTAGGGTTAATAACATGTTTGATTTGGGTTAGGAATCATTTTGCGAGATGAATAATGGTATTGGCAACCTTCGATATTTACAAGAGTATATAGGTGAAATATAAGTATGAAAGCAGAAAATTAGGAAAGATTTGAAGCCCAGAAGGGAATTGGACCCTTAAGTGGTATACTTAGCTTTGAGTTATGTGCTGCACAGTTGTCTCAGATAAATCAATATACAATGGCATAGGACCTTGTACCTTGGATGATTGAATGTTGAAGAGAACATCCAGTCAAAAAGCGATATTCAGTACGATGAGCAAGGTAGTAGTTAGGTTGAGAATGAAGAGTGAGTATTGGATTTGGACAAAAAGTTCTTTAGCAATAGGGTTTCGGTTAGAGAGTGAGTGTTAATGTCAGCACATGTGAAGAGTCAGTCACAATGATGAACTGGGGAACATATGAGGGAAAGCAGATATCAATAAAGACATTAGGAAATCAAGCAAAGTACAAAGTGAGTGATAGGATTAGACATTTTCAACAGGCTTGAGGTTGAATATATAATCTTAGGAAGAATCAAATATGTAGTCACCAATAGGATTGACATTTGAGAGCATTAGGCAACCTGGACATAGATGTTTTTAGTAATCCATGCTCACTTTCCATTTAGGCTTTGGTACAATTGAAAGTGTGACCTTTGCTTTTTGTGTCCAGAATATTTCTGTGATAAAATGTATATGTATATCACGTGACATGAGTATTTCTTCCACCATTTCCAGGAGCAATATTTTGAAGACATATAAATTTGTATTGGGGTACAAATAGGTATACCCTCTGTCTATGAATATAGCAATAACGCATGAATAGACCATACTGGGAATAAATAATATAACTGGATCCACTTTAAATAATGGATTGAATGGATATCTGAAAATATATAAGAAATGTTATAAAGATGCACAATCAATCATTCCAACCAGTTATATATCTAATGGTCATCTTAGGGTTATGTTTTATCATGAAGGATGTGTGAGTTTTGCTTAAAAATTGATCATGGAAATTGAAAATAATATATTTGAAAAAAGTCTCATGAAAAGACCAGTCAAGAAACATAGGGAAATACATGTGTTCTGGAGCAAGAAGTGATTGAAAGTGAAACAAATGCCTATAAATTTGCTAAGTAGTGGATGAAATATATATCCTATGATGTGCATAAACTGAAGAAATAGTAATGTACCAGTGTTGAATAATAATTAATGTCAAAATACACATCATGTCCCATAGGAATCTACTAGCATTGATGTTAAACTAGGTCAGTTAATGTAGAAATACTAGGATTTGTTTGCACCTTTCACTGAAGTTAGTTTTCAGTACTAGGAAACAAATATGTATTTCAGGTGGATGAATATTTCTGAGAATAATCTTGTGAAAAGTTGATTATTAATCCACATACATGAACATGAATGAATTTAGGGAGTGTATATAAGACACATATATTTCATATTTTGAAAAATCTGGAGATTTATTTTGTATATATATATATATATATATATATATATATATATATATATATATATATATACACACACACACACACAAACACACACACAAACAAAGACATTCAAAAGTAGAATTATATATGCCAATCGAATTTCACCATGAAATATATATCATCCACAGATCCAAAAATATTCATTTTACTGAACATGGATTTATGTATAATGTTATTCAACTAGGAAGCTCACCATTAGCTTGAATTTTCAGTTCCAACAGCATTTAGGTGGAGTAATCTCTTCTCACAATTTGTATCTGCAATGTCAGGCACCTCACAAAAATGTACGTGTGATATCAGGTAGGATTCTATATGTTTATATAAAAATTAATGTGCTGAATAGGTTACAGCGAAAGGGAGATAGGAATTCACATATTTGTTAACTTTAATACACATATAAAACTATTTCAATTAAAAAATGACTAGATTTATAACACCTACCTTTTATCTTGCAAAAGGCAAGTCCAATATACACCATGCCTCCTCTGAACTGCTTGTATTTCAATTCCGTTTGGGTTATTTTTCTCCATCATATTAGTATTTGTAGTTAGCGTCTAGAAGGGTATGGGTTATTGTCAGGAATTCAGTATTTCAATTGGAAAATTGGAAAGTGAATCCAATGTGTATGCAATTATGTGCTGCACAATATTCTTCCCACTCTCATCCAGAACAATGGCTTGACATTAACTTCGCCCCAAGTAAGACGCAATTAGAGAAGAAGAGTTAGAAATTCTGTGAATACATATCTGGAATGGAAAATGCTCAGGAGTTCACAACCTTGGAGGTGGTAGAGGATTTTCCAAAAGTAGGGGACAGGGTTGATCACCCAACATGATCTTTCATTAAAATTGTGAGCCATCTTGCCACAAAGCCATGAAAAGATAATTTTTGCTTTACTATAAATTACTGCAAATTCTGAACCTGCTTAGAATGCCTGACCATGTTTTGAACTCACCCATGCCTGGCTCTCTGACCAGAAAACGGCCCTCTCTGAAACTTTAATGACACCTCATAAATATTCGCCTTCCCTGGCCAGACAATGACCCTCTCTGAGGCTCTAATGGTCCTCATAATTTCTGATGCTGGGGCCAGAAAAAACAAATGTAAACTACAATTAGTGTGATGCTTGTCAAAGTTCTGTTTTCTGTAACCCCCCTTTTGTGTAACTTTCTGGGCTATAAAGCTGGGCTGTAGGAAAGGTGGGGTTGCTGTCTTGTTCCCGCCATTTTGAGAGGGAGAGGCAGCCCGGCTGCTTGAAATATTAAGCTTGCCTTAATTTGATTTTAATTGGAGTCAGTGGTCTTTTCTTGTGTCCTGGACTAACATTTTGGAGTTCCCCAGCAACATGACCTGACCAGATCACAAAGCCATACTGCTGGAAATTCTGAAGCTGGCCTATCCTCCAGGACTCCAGGCTGGAGAGCCAAGTTCCAAGGCCTTGGAATGAGCCTTCAGTCCGTGGATCACTGCAGTGAACCATCACACTAAAACTATTATCAAGCACCTGGTGGAGGAGGCCTTCATAGGTAAGAGGCGCCTTTATAACATCTGATATCCGGTTAAGGGAGTTCTCTTCTGATGACAGAGAGGTGGCCTGGGAAGGCTCACATGTACTCCTGTCCAGGACAGTAATAGGAATCCTTCTTTCCTCTGTTCTTTTCTGTAGGGAATACCTCTGAAAGTGTAGAGAGGTGCCGACTGGCACGCAGGAGCTCCTACCCCGGAGCTTTAGCAAGACGCTGCATTGCTTCTCTGGTTTTCTGTTTATTCGCCGAGTTTCTGTTTTTTTGTGTGTGTTTTGTTCTGTGTTCTAAATGTTTTTTATTTGTTTGTTTTTGTGCGTTTTGTTGTGTGATTTCTGTGGTAAAAACTTAAGGATATTGGACGTGAAAATGGGTAATAAAGCATGTAAGCCTGTCACCCCTTTGGACTGTGTTTTAAAGAAATGGGATGCACTATACCCCCCTTTGTTAAGCAGGATGAGAGAAGCCCCTAGCTGGCTGTCTGGAGCACACCCACTGCAGAGGGCAATGCCTGCTGGAGACCTAATAACTGAGTATCTCCCAGGTTAACAAGTGAAGCTCCTTTAAAACCCCTTGTCCCTCCAGATCAAGAGAGTCACAACTTTGGACAGAGTCCCCTGTTTTTATCCTTTGTTAGCAAAGCAGTAAACCTCCCTTTTACTTTTTCTCAAACCCTGTCCTTATATTAAATTGGTATTAATTGGCTTCAAGGTCCAGAACCGAAATTTAAGTTACAAATTTTGATACCCCCCCGACCCCGGAATTTTTGAGAGCTGACTACTGAAATGTTAGGAGATTCAGCGTGCTTGGGGTGGAACCAAACCAGAGGAGCTAATCCTGTTTAAGTAAAAGACGGGACTGAGGGACTCCCAGCAGCTGCCGAAGTCCTGTTGCTTCAGTAAATTCCCTCCTTCCTTCCCTGCACTGTAAGTATTATGCCACCTCTGTTTTCTTAAAAAAGAGAAAAAGAAAAAGGAGACACTAAATGCAGTAAAGTCACCATGGAGACCTTTGATATTACATTTCAGGTTGCCCCTCTGTGAAAACATCTGATGCCCTTGTGGGGACATCTATCATGCCACTGGTGTAGGAGATTTTTCTCTTATCTGCTGTTTTAAAGGCTTCTGTCCTGTCAGCCATAGTCTGGAGCTCCTTTCTGTCTGTCTTTTGTCTTTGTTTCTGGCCATTTAAGACATGTGCAATAATGTGTTGATATTATAAATTGTTTCTTGGGAATGATCTTAGCTGAATGTGTGTCTAAATGATGATGTTTTATTGTAACAATATGGTATCTGGATGGGTTTTTGTAGCATTGCTCAATCTTGCAGTTAAAAGTCGGGTTTAGGTAATTTTTTAGTTTATGATTTCAGATAATTCATGCCAGAGAACTTAAATACTTAAAATGGAAAACTAAAGAATTCTACTTCCAAGTTGGCAAGTAACTTCCCAATCATTTAGTCTTTTTTTTCACCAATTTTTAATTGGGTAGCCTGGGTAAATGTCACAGTGTGTCAGTGCATTAATTTGGACAAGGATAGTAAATCATAGTATGGTATCTGTTGACAAAACAAGATGTTAAGGTATAAAATTTTGAATTGTATCTTAAAATTGTATCATAATTTTCAACATCCTCACCTGAAAATTATGGTTAAAGTGCCTTAGGCCTGAGGTGTCCGCTCAGAATAGCAGTTTTGTCCAGCTCCTTCCAGAACTCAGCCAGGACTTATGTTGAAATGTAAATGAAAGAAGCCTACAAGCTCAGTAGGAGACTGATCTGATGTCTAAGTGGGAAAAAAAAAAAGGTAAATCGTATGGTATTTACTAATTACTGGCCAGTCATTTTTTCTAGGACTCTCATTTTTTTCCTTAGATTCTGTATTTTTTTTGAGCTCATTATTTTGATCCTAGAGAACTAGGTTAATATTTTTCTCATCAGTTCTATCTTTGACCAACAGTGGAGTTCTGAAACATTACAATGGAGATTTCACCTGTGAAAAGCTACAAGGCCTTACTATTATTATTTGTGCACACTTTTGTTATGTGTTGTATGTCCATATATCCATATGTTCGTATATCATATATATGATATACAAATTAACATATATAAGGAGCGATCATTAAAAAAAAGCACTCATAAAAACAAATTTTAAAAAGTGGATTCGAAGATCTTTAATTCACGTGAGTTAAATGGTTCACTTTAAATTTGGATAAACAAATAACAATAAATGTCTTTAAATTTAAGCTTACAAGTTTTTCTAGCTGCTCAAAAATCTAATAAAATATTAATGTCTATAAAATGTCTAATATGCCTTGGTTCTAGGACTTTTCCTTTAACAAAAAAATGGTTTACACTGTTCAATACATTTCTCTAATATTTTGATAAATAAGTGAAGTAAATTTGATATGGGATTACTCATTCATGAGTACTTTTGTTAGATATCTGATTGATTTAGTAAGGTCTGTATAAGTTTGTTCTAAAGTCTGTATAAGATTGTAAAAATCAGTCATGTGATAAAGCGACACAAATTTCTGAAAACAAAAGTTTACCCATAACATTGTGTTTATTTTTATTTTTCTAGAGCAAGCAACCATAAAAATTAAACAACTGATTAAATAAGAACTGTTATTTTAGAGCACTGTACTGGAATTTCTTTAAAAGCTAAATTTGGTTAATGTAAAAACATCAATGTCATTGTGATGCTATTAATGTGCTCATATCTTCCAGGTATACAAGTCTGTAAGGTAGAAACTTTAAAAGAGCATTACATCAAGCTGGTGTTCTGAAGTTGTATGGTAAAAAAAAATATATATATATTGGGGATTTATTTACTTGTTATCAATAAGATATGTAAAGTTTTAAGTTACTTTTTACATTGGGGAAAAATTTAAATATATTTTTAAGTTAATGAGCTCCTAATCTATGTAAAGGTTAAAAACTTTCAGCCTTTCTTTAATTCATGTTTTAAATGTGATATCATATGGTGTTAGCTAATGTTCATGTGACCTCAAACAATTTATGTAAACTGTGTAAGATGATATTTAAAAAAAAAAGATCAGCTTTAGAACTAAAAGACTTAAGATTTATATAGAGCCCTGCCTTACCTGAGATAAGGCTCTGTGTCTCATCTTACAACATGTGAGAATAACTACGAAAGCAGTAGGTCAGATGTTATTTAATTTAAAGTTACGTTCAGAAGTTTTTTTTTTTTTTTCTGTCAAGATTACTAGGATCTCAAAAAGGGGATATAATTTATAACTCAGCCAAAAATTCAGGGTAGCTATTACACGAACTAAGTATTTTTACTCTTGTTAATTTTATTTTGTAATTTCCTTATAAGTTAACTAAAGATTCCCTGTTAGTGTTTTACAAAAGAGTTGCTTTTGAACACAACATTGGTTAATTTAAGATAATAAGGCATCACCTACAAGACAGAAAAATACAGATCCCAAATAATAAAAAGATAAATAATTTTAAATTATAGACATTAAAGCACAGTACTCTTAATATAAGGCTGTTAAAATTTATTTGCTGGATGTTTAAGATTAGGATTTAAAATTTAATTTAAATGAAAAGGGACAATAAAACAAATTTTGGCTCTTGACCTCTGAGTCAGTTTGTATCCAGGGAACAGGAGACTTCTCTAAAGAACTTTGCAACTCTCAGCCACATAAACACCTGATCAGGAAGATTAATGAGGCCACTGGAGAACAGAAAGCCAATCAGTGCATTTTCTACGAAGAAGAGAGTCATCAGAGAAGGGAGATATTCCTGATGCTTCTGAGAGAAGCCACATGGTCAAGCAAGACCTGGAATCACCTAGCGCAAATGGCACTAGCAGAACTGAGAAGCTGCTCTCAAGTTTCCCCAGAAATGACTCCCATAAAATCTCAGCTGACTGTTAACAATAGATAGAAACAAAAGTCAGTTTTACTGCTTCATCTTAAACTCTTAGCAAAGACAGATAAACCCAAAATACAGCCATTCCTGGGCATTTTAAATAATAATAGTTATAATAATATTTTAACGTATACACTTTATGGTAGCCTCCCAAAATAAGTAAGACTGGAGGCTACAAAGAAAGATTCTCAGAGAGGAATGCTTGATGAGAATAAAAAGAGACTATCAAGAGGAGCTACCAGAGGCAGAAGTTTTTTGTTTAAGGCCTACAGATATTCCTAACATACACAGGTAGGCTTGGTGTTTGCTAGTATGATTATCCAGCCCTGACTAACAGAATTAAAGGTTTCTCTATTACACACAGAGGTCATACTAGTAAAAGGAATTTGCAAGATCAGATGACATTAAATTATTAAACTGTATCTTATGGGGTGGGACAACTGTGACACTAAAAGTTAAATATTAAGTTGAAAGTCCTGATAACTGGGGATATTGAAGACAGATGAGGGGACATCTATACAGTGACTTGTTTCAGCAGCTGCAACATTTATTCAGTACTCATGGTTTTTGTTTCTCTCATAGAAGAACCCATCCCCAGATGACTTTACAAACTGTTCTACCACAACCAGACTTCAAACCGAACTGACTTCTAAAAGGCAACTCATGTCCCTCATGCTGTGCCCCCTCATGTCACCCTCTCTCAGCTCAGAAGAAGCCAAAATGAGTGACGCCACTCTTCTTACAACAATGGAGCCAAAAATAAATAGACTTTCATTTTAAGTAATTAATTAAGTCAGGTAAAATCAGGGAGACTGGTTTTGTGTGAGTTCAAAAAATATGGAGACTGTTATGTGAGGTATTAAAATTCCCTCAGTGCTCTTCCCCTACCCTATCAAAGATTTGAAAGGGACACATTAGAAAAGGGGGGAATGATAGACCCAACCTGATCTTTTATTAAAATTGGGATCCATCTTGCCACAAAGCCATGAAAAGAAAATTTTGGCTTGACTATAAATTACACCAAATTCTGAACCTGCTTGCAATGCCTGCCCGTGGCCTTGAACTCACCCATGCCTGGCTCTTTGACCAGGAACAGCCCTCTATGAAACTTTATTGACACCTCATAAATACTGGCCTTCCCTGGCCAGACAATGACCCTCTCTGGGGCTCTAATGGTCTTCATAAATTCTGATGTTGGGGCCAGCAAATATATATATACATACATATATATAAACTACGATTAGTTTGATGCTTGTCAAAGTTCTGATATTTTAACCCCCCTGTAGTGTAAAATTCTGGGTTATAAACCTGGGCTGTAGGAAATTTGGGTGGCTGTCTTGTTCCCACTGTTTTGGGAGGGAGAGGCCACCTGGGCAGTGGAAAATATAAGCTTGCTTTAACTTGATTTTAATTGGAGTCAGTGGTCTTTTCTTGCATCCTGGTCTAATAGGTAAATGCTATCAAACAAGGAGCTCTGCCAGCCTGAAGACTTCCTTAGAAACTGCCTCTGATGATGGGCACTTGACATATATGTTGTTGTCAGGAGCTTTAGCTTTCTTTCTAATGAGACCATCAAAGCTGGATCTGCATCTATGTGACCTGGAGGGCATGGTTTCTTGTTTTTCAAAGGACATGAGGCAGCAGTGCTGAATTCACTCTTTGTAGGTAAACTGTCGCCACTGAAGGCTAAGTGACTCCCCGTGTGGAATGTGAAGCAATTTGGTCATCCTCCACTTTTCGTGGTGTTTCTTGCTGCTGCACTGGGAATTTGTTATTTGCTTCACAAAATACAAGGAATTCAGCTGGGACACAGTGCTGGAGGGAGTTCTTTCACATGAGATGGGTCAGGGTCTGCAGGAGAATGCATCAACCAGGCTTCTATCCCACATAGCTTGTCCCCTTGACCATTGCACCTGATTCTGAACATTGTCCTGAAACATCTCCATATAACAAGATGCCTTATATGGAGAGTTATCAGACATATAAGTGATTCCTGGCTGCACAATGTCAGCCACAAGCCATTTGGAAGTCAATGGCAGATACACATGGCCCGACCACAGATGTTTTATCACACACCTGCACACCACAGCTCTGGGCCCACTACTCAGCAGGCTCCAACATACTGGTATCTCTGTTCTACATCATTTTCATGAAACCTAGTCAATCAAGGCACTGTCTGGTACACACTTCATCAGCAAGAGGACATTGAAAGGTTCTCCAGTGCCACCTGGTCATGAAAATTTCAAAAATTTCATGGTATTTATCTAGCCATTTTTCAAGGATGAAGTTGGAGAAATTGTGGGTTTCAATTCATTCAGGAACCATTAATGTTTGAGGAAGCACATTTCAAGGAAACTCTGGAGAATTCTCAGAGGCAAGGCTTCCCAAAGAGTGGCCAAAAAGACACATGAAGCCAGCCCCATTGAGGTCTACAATGTGAGGCCCATGTGTGTTTTGACTGTCAACGATGGCTGCCAAGTCTTTCAGTATAAAATAATGTGATGCCCTGGCAGAGATTGACAATGCTCTGTGGAAAGCCACCCTGGGCATTGATCTCAGTTTCCAAAGGCAACTCTCATGCGTGGTCTCCTAAAATCCCAACACAATTCATGGCAATACTTCTCTGAGGTCAGTTCCTGAACTCAATCTGTAAGGGGAATCACACCAGAGTTCAAGCCCAGGTGGACCTAGGCATCTCTTCCAACCACCAAACAAATGACCACAATTAAAACCAAAACACTCCCAAATGGCCCTCATCTTCTTCCACATAGACACTCTTCATAACCTCTGGCTGGAGGTTTCCATGAGGGGCACAGCCCAAGACAGTTTTCCAAATGAACTCCCTTGCCCCTCATTTGCCTAAAGTCAGGGTGGCCTGGACTCCCTTCCTGTGAACCAATAGTGATCAAATAGTCCTGCTCTTAATACTGCTCTGCTTCTCTAATTTGAGGCCTACTGACTGTCTGGTATATATTCTTTATGTGAATTGGTGTCATGAGAAAACACAAGCCCTTATGTGCTAGCCTCTGTAGGGCTTTGAAGAACTGATTTGACACAAAGGATCCCTATTCTCACGTGATGGAGGTCAGGAAGCTTACAGAGGAAGGCGAGAGACTTCATCCACAATGACTGCTCTTTTGGCCATTTTCGTTTTGCATGCACACTTGGAAACTTTCTTTAGATCCATCAGGTGCTGAGAATCTAAGCCGCTGCCTCACACAGGGCAAAGAGGATGATTCAGCCACATCTCTTTCCAAAGCAATTAAGCAAAGAGCCACAGGTGATGCCCATTCATTTCCATTTGAAAACTCTTTTTTTCTGGCTTCACAAAGGGGTTTCCTGAGGCAAAGATCTTCCTGACATTTAGGAAAACAGAACAATAGGTAAGCAAAAGGCCCAGTGCAGTGTTTTTCCACTGAGACTTTAATGGTCACACTGATATGTGAGTTTTCTGAGATGCTTCTATTCTCTTCAGCTATCCAGTACATGGCCACGTCACAGAGCTTGGAGGTGGTACATATCTTGGAAACCAAACCATGAGGCTATTCTGGAGAGTGGCCAGTATTCAGGAAGAAAACAAGAACTTAGGAAGATAGTAGGTGTTGCCCATCCATAAGGCAAGCCTCTCTCCATTCTTAAATTGTGCAGTATGAATGTTGGGAAGCTTTCTACTAGACAGGACACAACCATTGATGCATTCGCTTTTCAAATGTCTACAACCACAGATAGAGTGGAATGCACAGACATAGAAACACTCGCATTGTCAAACGACTTTCTAGAAACATTCCAGTCCAAACAAACAAACAGTCTTTCCTACCTATTCTCAGAAAAGAGACAAAACCACAAACTCACACCAACACCCACAACGGCACCTCCTTCCCCCAATTATGTTGGTGAATATATTGAGTGTCCTCTGACTGGTGGTCCATACTATGTTCCCCCAAAATGGCCTGTTCTGTCTCAGATCTGGTCTCCTTCGCCAACTCTGTGAAGTTGTCAGGAGCCATGGTTGAGCCACTACCTGCTTTCTCAGAAAAGGCTCCTCTTCAGAGGTCTCCTGACATTTGGCCATTATCACTTCAGTAGGTACCAACAAAGACTGACTCTGTCCTTGGTAAATCCAAACAATTGAGACCACTGGGACTGGGACTGGGACTTACTCTGGGTGCCTGGCTTCCTGGATCCCAAGTTCAGAGTGTTCCATCACCAAGGAAGTGTGTACTGATATTTGCTTCTAAGGGTCCCAGGAGATGGAGACTGCCCCTACTTTCTGTGACAGTTTCACAAGTTAGAATGGTATATCAACAATAGGCACCCGGGAACAGCTCTTCTCACAGGCCTGGTTTGGTCCATCTTCTCTATATTAAGAAGAGAAAGGCTGATTCAGATACATCTCTTCATCCTGACCCGGTTGTTTAACATTGAAAATGACTTTTGCTCTCTCAGGTCCTTCATAGCTGCCTTCTTCTCCATGTATCATTTCTGCATGGACCTTTGAGGTTCTCATCAGGTGGAAGATACCCTACAATCCAGTATTGGAAGACCAACTCTCTCCCTGATCTTCTGTAAAGTTAGATTGAGGGAACAGTGTATGGTTAGGGTTAACAACATGTTCAATTGGGTTAGGAATAATTCTGCAGGATGAATAATGGTTATGGGAACATGTGATATTTACAAAATATACAGTTGAAATATAGGTATGAAAACAGAAATCTAGGTGAGATTTGATGCCCAGAAGGGCATTGGGCCCTTGATTGGGATACTTAGCTTTGAATTAATTTCTGCACAGATGTCTCAGATAAATCAATATACAATGGTATAGGATATTGTACCTTGGATGATTGAATGTCGAAGAGAACATGCAGTCAAAAAGGGATAGTCGGTAGGATTAGAAAGATAGACGGTAGTTTTAGAAAGATGAGTGAGTATAGGATTTGGACAAAATGGTCTTTAGCAATAGGATTTCATGTACAGAGTGAATGTAAATGTCAGCACATGTTAAGAGGCAGTCACAATGATGAACTGGGGAAAATATATATCAATAGAGACATTAGGAAATCAGGCAAAGTATAAGGTGAGTAATAGGATTAGACATTTTCAACAGGTTTGAGGTTGAATATATAATCTTAGGAAGAAACAAATATGTAGTCACCAATAGGATCCACATTTGAGAGCAATAGGCAAACTGGACATGGATGATTTTAGTAATCCATGTTCAATTTCCATTTAGGCTTTAGTACAATCATAAGTGTGACATTTGCTTTTTGTTTCCAGAATATTACTGTGATAAAATGTATATGTAGATCAGGTGACATGAGTATTTCTTTCACCATTTCTAGGAACAGTATTTTGAAGACGTGTAAATTAGTATTTTGAATACAAATAGGTGTACACTGTGTCTATGAATATAGAAATAATGCATGAATAGACCATACTGTGAATAAATAATATAACTGGTTCCAACTTAAATAATGGTTCAAATTGATATCTGAAAATATACAGGAAACCTTATATTGATATATATCCATTCATTCAAACCAGTTATACATCTAATGGTAATATTAGGGTTATGGTTTATCATGAAGAATGTGTGAGTTTTGCTTCAAAAATAATTGTGGAAATCGAAAATAATGTGTTTGGAAAGAAGTCTCATGAAAAGACCAGTCATGTAACCTGGAGGAATACATGTGTTCTGAAGCAGGAAGTGATTGAAAGTGAAACAAAAGCCTTTAAATTTGTGAACTTGTGGATGAAATATATATCTTATGATGTGCATAAACTGAGGAAATAGTAATGTACAAGTGTTGAAAAAAATGAACGTCAAAATACACATCATGTCCTATAGAAATCTACTTGCATTTATATTAACCTGGGTCAATTAGTGTAAAAATATTAGGATATGTATGCACAATTCACTTAACTTAGTTTTCAGTACTAGGAAACAAATACGTATTTCAGGAGGATGAATATGTCTTAGAATAATCTTATGAAAAGTTGATTATAAATACGCACTTAAATATTAATGAATTTAGGGAGTACATAGTAAGATACATTTATTTCATATTTTGAAAACTCTGGAGAGTGTATATATATATATATATATATATATATATATATATATATATATATATATATATATATATAAAAATACACACACAGAAATTAAAAAGTATTAATATACAAGCCAAATGAAATTCACCATGAAATATATATCATCCACAGATCTAAAAATATTCATTTTACTGAACATGAATTTATGTATAATGTTGTTCAGCTAGGATACTCACTCATAGGTTGAATTTTCCGTTTCAACAGTGTTTAACAGGAGTGATCTCTTCTCACAATTTGTATCTGCCAAGTGAGCCACCTCACAAGAATGTACGTGTGGTACCAGGTAGGATTCTATATGTGCATATAAAAATATATGTGCTGAATAGGCTACAGAGAAATGGAGACATGAATTCACATATTTGTTAACTTTAAAAACACATGGAGAAGTGTTTCAACAAAAAAATGACTAGATTTAAAACTCCTACCATATATAATGCAAAAGGAACATCCAAATGTTAACCTTGCATCCTCTGAACTACTTGTATTTCAATTTGGTTTGGTCTATTTTTATCCATCATAATAGGATTTGTAGTCAGAGTCTAGTAGGGAGTGGGTTACTATGAGGGATTCAGTATTTTGAATGAATAATTGGAAAATGAATCCAATGTGTATGCAAATATGTGCTACAAAAAAATCTTCCCACTCTCATCCAGAACAATGCCTTGACATTACCTTAGCCCCAAGTAAGATACAATTAGAGGAGAAGAGTTAGAAAATCTAGGAATACATATCTGGAATGGAAAATGCTCTGGAGTTCACAACACTGGAGGTGGTAGAGGAGTTTCCAAAAGTAATGGAGACTGTAAAAACTCCACAAACATGGAAGTGTGCAGGCCTCAAGACATCTGGGAAACTGTCTTTGAGGTTGTACACTTGAAATATATGTTGTTTTCAGGAGCTTTATCTTCCTTTTTAGTGAGACCATCAAAGCTGTGTATGCATCTGTTACATGGAGGACATGGTTTCTTATTTTCCAATGAACATGAGGTAGCAGTGCTGAATTCTCTCTTTGTGGGTTTACTGTGGCCACTGGGGTCTAAGAATCTTTCCGTGTAGACTGTGAAGCCATTTGGTCATTCTCCAATTTTGTTGTGTTTCTTGTTGCTGCACTGGGAGTTTGGTATTTGCTTCACAAAATACAAGGAGTTCCACTGGGACACAGTGCTGGAGGGAGTTCTGTCACGTGTGGTGTGTAAGGGTCTGCAGGAGAATGCACCAACCAGGCTTCTACGCCACATTGCTTGCCCCCTTGACCATAGCAACTTGATTCTGAACATTGCCCTGAAAACTCTCCATCTAACAAGATGGCTTAATATACAAAGGTATGCTGGCTGCACCATGTCAGTCACAAGCCTTTGGAAGCCAAAGTAAGATCCACATGACCCCACCACAGATATTTTATCACACAACTGCACACCACAGCTCTGGGCCCACTACTCAACAGGCTCCACCATACTGGCAGCTCTGTTCTACACCATTTTCATGAAACCCAGTCAAGGAAGGCACTGTCTGGTACACTCTTGATCAGCAACAGGACATCCAAAGGTTCTCCAGTGCCACCTGGTAGTGGAAATTTCAAAAATTTCATGGTATTTATCTAGACATTTTTCAAGGATGAAGTTGGGGAAACTGTGGGTTTCAATTCATTCAGGAACCATTAAATTTTTAGGAAGCACATTTCAAGGAAAACTCTGGAGAATTTTCAGAGGCAAGTCTTCCCAAAGAGTGGCCAAAAGGCCACATGAAGCCAGGCCCATTGAGGTCTACAATGTGAGGTCCATGTGTGTTTTGACTCTCAACAATGGCTGCCAAGTCTTTCAGAATAAAATCATGTGATGTCCTGGCTGAGATTGACAGTGCTTGGTGAATAGCCACCCCAGGCTTAGATCTCAGTTTCCAATGGCGACTCTCATGCATGGCCGCCTAAAATCCCAACACAATTAATGGCAATACTTCTCTGAGGTCAGTTCCAGGAATCAGTCTTTAAGGGGAATCGCACCAGAATTCCAGCCCAGGTGGACCCAGGATTCTCTTCTAACCACCAACAATTGACCACAATTAAAACCAAAAAACTCCCACATGGCCCTCATCTTCTTCAACATAGACACTCTGAATAACCTCTAGCTAGAGGTTTCCATGACGGGCGCAGCCCAAGACAGTGTCCAAAATAAGCTCCCTTGCCCCTCATTTGCCTAAAGTCAGAGTGGACTAGACACCATTCCTGTGAACCAAGAGTGATCAAATAGCCCTTCTTTAATACTGCTCTGCTTCTCCAGTTTGAGGCCAACTGACTGGTATAGATTCTTTATGTGAATTGGTGTCCTGACAAAACCCAAGCACCTATTGGCTAGCCTCTGCAGAGCTTTGAAGAACTGGTTTGACCCAACGGATCCCTATTCTCACTTGATGGAGGTCAGGAAGCTTACAGAGGAAGGCGAGAGACTTCATCCACAATGACTGCTCTTTTGGCCATTTTGGTTTTGGATGCACACTTGGAAACTTTCTTTAGATCCATCAGGTGCTGAGAATCTAAGCCACTGCCTCACAGAGGGCAAAGAGGCTGATTCAGCCACATCCATTTCCAAAGCAATTAAGCAAAGAGCCACAGGTGACGCCCATCCTTTTCCATTTGAAAACTGATTTCTTCAGGTTTCACACAGGGGTGGCCTGAGGCAAACACGTTCCTGACATTCAGGACAACAGAACAATAGGTAAGCAAAAGTCCAAAGTAGTATTTCTCCACTGAGACTTTACTGGTCGCACTGATATCTGAGTTTTCTGAGATGCTCTCATTCCCTTCAGCTATCCAGTACATGATCATGTCACAGAGCTTGGAGGTGGTACATATCTTGGAAATAATACCATGAGGCTATTCTGGAGAGTGGCCAGTATTCAGGAAGAAAAGAGGAACTTAAGAAGATAATAGGTGTTGCCCATCCATAAGGCAAGCAGCTCTTTATTCTTTAATTTGGCAAGATGAATGCTGGGAAGCTTTCTACTAGACAGGACACAACCATTGATGAATTCTCTTTTCAAATGTCTACAAAAACGGATTCAGTGGGATACACAGACATAGAAACACTCGCGTTGTCAAACGACTTTCTAGAAACATTCCAGTCTAAACAAACAAACCGCCTTTCCTACCTATTCTCAGAACATGAGACAAAACCACAAACTCACACAGACACCCACAACGGAATCTCCTTCCCCCAAGTATGTCTGTGAGTATCCTGAGTGTCCTCTGACTGGTGGGCCATACTATGTTCCACCAAAATGGCCTGTCCTATCTCAGACCTGGACTTCTTTGCTAACTCTGTGAAGTTGTCAGGAGCCATGGTTGAGCCACTACCTGCTTTCTCAGAAAAGGCCCCTCTTCAGAGCTCTCCTGGCATTTGGCCATTCTCACTTCAGTAGGTACTAAGAAAGACTGACTCTGTCCTTGGTAAATCCAAACAAATGAGACCACTGGGACTGGGACTGGGACTGGCTCTGGGTGCCTGGCTTCCTGGATCCCGAGTTCAGAGAGTTCCATCACCAAGGAAGTGTGATAGGTCACTTCCTTCACGAACTGAATGAGGTCACTGGGTTGGCAACCACTTTTTCCTAACAGTTGCTTCCAAGGGTCCCATGAGATGGAGGCTGCCCATACTTCCTGTGACACTTTCACAAGATAGAATGGTATATCAACCATAGGCACCCGGGAACAGCTCTCCACACAGGCCTGGTTTGGTCGATTTAATCTACATTAAGAAGAGAGAGGCTTTCAGACACATCCCTTCATTTTGACCAGGTTGTTTTACATGGAAGTTGACTTTTGCTCTCTCAGGTCTTTCATAGGTGTCTACATCTTCTTCAGGGATCATTTCTGCACGGAACTTTGAGGTTCTCAGCAGGAGGAAGATCCCCTACATTCCTGTATTGTAAGACCAACAATATCCTTGTTCTTCTGTTAAGTTATATTGAGGAAATATTGCATGGTTAAGGGTAATAACAGGTTTGATTTGGTTTAGGAATCATTCTGCAGGATGAATTATGGTATTGGGAACCTGCGATATTTACAAGAATATACTGGTGAAATATAAGTATGAAAACAGAAATCTAGGTAATATTTGAAGTCCAGAAGGGCATTGGGTGGCCTGAACACCCTTCCTTTGAATCAAGAGTGATCAAATAGCCCTGCCGCTAATACTGCACTGCTTCTCCAATTTGAGGCTTACTGACTGTCAGGTATAGATTCTTTATGTGATTTGGAGACATGAGAAAACCCAAGCACCTATTGTCTCATGCCACAGCAAATGGTTTATTGGGGGTCCAGCATGCTGGGGCTCAAAGCTCACTTCAGAGGAGGAAAGAACAAAGAGCCCCGAGAACAACTTGAGAAGAGATTATATACAATCTTTAGAGAGTGCAGGGACTTTATATACATCATAGCCTCCTTTAGCAAATATCATATACTGTGGGAAAATCAAATAACAACTCTAAAACATGATTAGCACATTCATTGGCGGGAACAGTTCGGGCAGGGGGTGATTGGTCAGCCCTGAGAAGGGGTATACATTTAAACTGATTGGTTGAAGCCCTGAGATGTATACGTGCTGAGATGCACGGTTTCTGGGAAGGGGTTGTTAAGTAACTAGGTGGTCAGGAAAGATTTCAACACATCTAATGGGCAGTTCCGGGAATTGTCTTCACTGACACAGGAATTTAAGGTTCTGAGCACAGCTTGTAAACTTTACAAAACCTGGTTCTTTACGTTTCAATTTTAATTTCTTTAATTCTTTCATTTCTCCTTTTAAAAGTAATGAATCATAATTTTTGTGGGGTCTCACATTCTATTTCTGCCAGTGAAGTGTATTTCTGTCTGATTACCATGAGTTTTACCTGCCCAATCTGAGCCTGGAGAAAGGAAACTATGAGGTTAAGCAAACAAGGTCCCACAGTTATCAACACCATAAGCATGATCAGGGGTCCAGCTAAGGCTGATAGGAGTGTAGTTAACCAGGGGGACAAGGTAAACCATGACTCAAACCACACTTGTTGAATCTCCCTTTCTCTCTGGTGCTCTTCAAGGCATTTTCTCAATTTACTCATGGATTATTTTACAACTCCAGTATGGTCAGCATAAAAACAGCATTTTTCTCTCAGTACAGCACAGAGGCCCCCCTCCCTTATTAAATGGAGGTCTAATCCTCACCTGTTCTGTAAAACAACTTTAGAGAGAGAGGTTACGGATTCCTGCAAAACTGTGATGGAGGTCTCTAACGTCTTCAAGTCTTGATTTATTGCTGTTTCTAATCAGTCCATTTGTTGTGACCCATGGATCATATCAGCTGTTCCTGTACCCACTCCTGCAGCAGCTCCTAGCCCCAATAGGATGGCTAGAGTAAGGGACACTGGCTCCCGGCAAAATCGGACTGTTTGTCCACCTAGTAGACCTTCAAAGGATTCTGGATCATGATAGAGCACCCTGGGGGGTATCTGCACCATTACACAATAATGTACAGAGCTGTCAAATACCTGGGCTGAAATGCAAGGAGTTCTGACTGTGTGGAGTTCAGTACCATAAAGGTTCCTTTAATTAGTTCCCAGGGGGAGGAGTCAGCTGTACTCTGCACTGGGGAAGTAGGCAAAGACGGAAACTGCGAAGTATGAGATGGTAGAGGGGTTTTGGTAGATCTAGGCATGGGAGGTTTAGGAGGCTTAATTCCAGACTTGAATGGATTGGGCCCTATTGCTGTGGGATTTTCTTCCTTTTTAAGCCGAATGGTGAACCAGAGACCAAAGTCATAGCCAGGGCCATTAATATAGAATCGCATTCCCCAAGTATTTCCCATAGGCCATGTTGTTCTGAGGTAGCCCCTTCCTTTGGAAGTGAAAGTTATATTGAGGGGGTAACATAGACTATTTTTTCCACAGCAAGTTTTTGACACCACTTGGATAGCGGCACATTTATTGGGATCAATCCAGATGTCATTTCATCCTACCGAATCATACTGTCTGGGGAGTTTGGGTTTCACAATGTAGCTCCCGTGTGTTCACAACCCCAAGATCTACAATAAAAGTCACTGGGTCCTCCACAGGTTTGGGCCTGTTTGCGATTTCAGAAATCAGCTGGGCACACTTAATAAACAAGACTGGCTAGTTTACACCTGAGCTGGGGAGATGACATCAATAATTCATGGGGTAAGTTGGTTTGGGCTTTAGTGGGATCTGTGTGGGGTCCACTATGTCAGGAAGATCCCAGTCAGAGAGGCCTATGGCAAGCTGACAAATGTCCGGGTGGAGAGATGGCCACCAAGTCCATAAGGGGGCTGTATGTGAAATAGACCACACTACTTGCCCAGTAGGATTTATAACTTGCCATTGTTGCTGAACAGGCTGATGGGGATTAGGACTGCTGGTGGTCAGGGGAAGAATCCATAGCCCTACCCACACCACAGACATGCAACTTGAGAGGGTTACCAGTCTGTTCCAGTTTCCAGCCAGAGTATGGACAGGGCACAGGATTGAGATGGGAGGCATGGATCCAGGAAGTGATCCCATCCACTTTCACCACTGTAGGTGTTATAAGCAGCACCTGGTATGGTCCTTTCCAGCAGGGTTCCAGGGATGACACCCGATACTGTCTCATGTAGACGAAGTCTCCCACTTGATATCGATGTGGAGTTCCCTCGTCTCCAGGATGATAAGCAGTGGCCAACTGTTTCCACAGGTATCGCTGGGTGCTGGGTTTGTTCAAGGGCTTTAAGTCTGTCTAGCAAGGGTGTGTGAAAGGAATCATTAATCTCAGAGTTGGGGTTAGGTCCCTTAATGGAGGAGGGGCACCGTAGAGAATTTCATAAGAGGTGAGGTTACACAAAGGGGCGGAGGGGTATTTCTTGCACGAAAAAGTACATGAGGTAGGAGCATAGTCCAATTTTTTATGCCGGTCTCCAAGATTAATTTCGTTAAGTCTCTTTGATGGTTCTATTCATCGTTTCTACCTGTCCTGAGCTCTGGGGTCTATAAGCACAATATAACTTCCTAGTAATCCCCAGGGTCCTGGAAAATCCCTGACTTACCTGGGCCACGGATGCTGGTCCGTTATCAGACCCTATTACCTTAGGCAGGCCGAACCTTGGAAAACTGTCTTCCAGGATCTTTTTGACCACCATCTGAGCTGTTTCTTTCTTCATGGGGAAGGCTTCGACCCATCCTGAAAAAGTATCTACAAAGACTAGGAGATATTTAAGTCCATACCTTGCTGGCTTAATTTCAGAAAAGTCCACTTCCCAGAATTGTCCTGGTCTGGTTCCTCGTATGCGCTTCCCTGCAGGAATCTTGGATGGGAAAGTATTAACTAATTGGAAGACTTGAAAAGCTCTAGTCACCTGCTCAGCTATTTTTTCCTCTTTGAGTCAGTCAATAATAAGTCCTTTCTTCGGTCCTTTAAGAGTGCCTATAACTTCTTTGAGCCTAAGTGGTTTAGCTGGTGTACGTCTTTGACATAAAGGTGGGCTTTTTGAAATTGTAAACTTGGCTCTGTAGGGTCCCAGATTTCTGTATCTGTCTCCTCAGATGATAAGTTGCCTGAATGTTCCGGGGCAGCCAAGTCTCCTGATTTTTGTTCCCCCCCCGGTGTGGAAAAAGTTAACAGAGTCACTCTGTTTAGGGCTGCCAATTAAGCTTCCTCATCTGCCCTTCTGTTTCCAACTGCCACAGGGTTGTTTCTCTTCTGGTGCCCGGGACAGTCCACTATAGCTAGTTCCTTATGGCCCTGCACTGCTGAGCCAAGGTGGAGCATCTCATCTTTATTTTTTATTTTTTTCCCGGCAGAGGTTAATAGCCCGCATTGTTGGTAAATAGTCCCGAGCATATGAACAGTGGCAAATGCATAGTGGCTATCAGTTTATATGGTGGCCCTTTTCCCTGTTGCTAGTTCCAATGCTTTCATAAGGGCAATCAGTTCTGCTTTTTGGACTGATGTCCCTTCTGGGAGACCAGAGTATCAGATGAAATCAGTTTTGCTAACTGCTGCTGCTCCAGCCCGCCGCTTACCATCTTGGAGGAAGCTGCTGCCATCCGTAAACCATACGACTTCAGGGCGAGGCAGTGGCTGATCCTTCAAGTCTTGTTGTATACTGGTTTCCTTGCCAGTATGTGTTGACACTCATGAGTGACGGGTCCTGATGATTCTTCTGGCAGCAGTGTAGGTGGGTTGAATGGAGCAGGGGGTCCCAGCGTTATTCTGTCTTTGTCAAGCAAGAGGCTCTGGTAGTGGTTTATTCTGGAGTTTGATTGCCACCTCTCTGGAGGCTAACAGATGATGCTCTCCAGGGCATGGGGGGCTATAATGGTTAGCTTCTGTCCCAACGTTAATTAATGAGCATCTTTTATTAGAAGGGCTGCCGCTGCTATAGCACTTAAGCAATGGGGCCACCCGCTAGCCAATGGGTCCAGTTTTTTGGATTAATACGCTACTGGCTTTTTCCAAGGTCCCAAAGACTGAGTGAGCACTCCCCGTGCTATTCCTTTCTTTTCCTCGATATAGAGAGTGAAGGGTTTTCTACATCTGGGAGTGCTAAGGCCGGAGCAGATAGCAGCACCTTTTTTTGACATTATCAAAAGCTTGTTGGTGCTCAGGGGTCCATTGGAAGTGGGCATCCCCCTTTATCAGCGGGTATAAAGGGGCAGCCAGAGATGCGAACCCAGGAATCCATAACCTGCAAAAGCTGGCAGTCCCAAGAAACTCTCTGAGTTTTCTCTTATTAGATGGGGGCAGTATCTGCAAAACGGTTTTTTTTCTGGGCTCAAGGAGCCATCGTTTGCAACCCCTAAGAGAATAACCCAGGAAGATTACTTCTTGCTGACAAGTTTGGGCCTTTTGGCAGAAGCCATATATCCAAGCCGAGCAAGCTCGAATAATAGTACTTGGGTCCCAGACTCATAGGTCTCCTTGGTGTTGGCTGCCAGTAGAAGATCATCCACTATTGGAGTAGGGTGACTTCGGGGTGTGCAGTTTTGAAGTCATTGATGTCTCTGTGGAGGGCTTCATCAAAGAGAATGGGGGATTTTTTGAACCCCTGTGGGAGTCTAGTCCAGGTTAGTTGGCCAGATGTTCCAGGTTCTGGGTCTATCCACTCTAAAGCTAACAGCAACTGACAGTCCTTATGTAGAGGCGAGCAGAAGTAAGCATCTTTTAAGTCCAGCACAGTGTACCATTTCTGCTCCGGATCCAGAGTGCTAAGCAAATTATATGGATTGGGTACTGTGGGGTGAATGTCCTGCACTCTGTTGTTTAATCTCTCTTAGGTCTTGAACAGGACGGTAGTCCCCAGTTCCTGGCTTTCTTACTGGTACCGGGGGGTGTTCCAGGCTGATTGACAGGGCCTTAGGACCCCAAGACCCAGGTATTTATGAATATGGGGCCTTATCCCATCCTTAGCTTCTTTGCTTAGAGGATATTGTTTAACACTAATTGGAGACGCAGAGGCTTTTAATTCTACTACTATTGGAGGTTGTTGATGGCTAGACCTAACCCAGCAGTTTCTGCCCAGGCATTAGGATAATCTTTTATCCATTTCTGGGGTAGTTTGCCTGTTTGATCAGTCCTAGGGGGCGCGAAGAGTTGATGTTCATCTTCTACAGACATAGTCAAAGATGTTACTATGGGAGTTAATACTGCAGGCTTTAGAACCCCCACTTGGGGACCATTAGGGTTAAAGGTTATTCTAGTCCAGAGTTTTGTAAGCATATTCCTGCCCATCAATGGGGCCGGGCATTCTGGGATTACTAGGAAAGAGTGGTGGACTTTTTCCTTTCCGAGGTCCATATTCATCTTAGTTGTCCAAGCCTGATATCTACTGCCATTAGCCCCTTGAACTAGGGACGATTTAATTGATAGGGGGGCCAGTGAAGTCTTAAGGGCTGAGTATACTGCTCCTGTAATCACTTCAAAGTTCACTGTGTTCCCCTCAACTTCAAATTTTACTCTGAGCTGGGGGAGGGGATCTGAGCCCCGAATTTCCTAGTCCTCTTCTAGAGTCAGCACGGCGGGCTGCCGTGGCTGCTTCTTTTGGGGGCACTCTTTGGCCCAGTGTTCTTTTTTATTACAGTGGGCACATTGATTTGAGGCCAATGGCAGCCTTTGGCATGGGCCCAGGTATGCCTTTATGTATCCCTGCTTTTTAACTTCTGGCCTATTTGCTGCTGTGACCAGAACCTTAGGCAATGCTTTACTCTGCCATTTGCTTCTTTCCTCCTTCTTTTGTTCCCTTTCCTTCTCTCTCCTCTATTCCCTTTCCTCCTCAGTTT
Source organism: Callospermophilus lateralis (assembly GCF_048772815.1). Lineage (NCBI taxonomy): Eukaryota > Metazoa > Chordata > Mammalia > Rodentia > Sciuridae > Callospermophilus > Callospermophilus lateralis. The sequence goes on along the minus strand of NW_027512420.1, from coordinate 369,876 downwards.
CTCTCTTATAATATACTTTCTCAGCTTCTCTGACTAAATCTCTTAAGGTCATATCTTATAATCCATCTAGACGTTGTAACTTTCTCTTAATATCTAGGGCAGTCTGCTCGATAAAGGCCATTGCAACAGATGGCTTTTGGTCTTCTGCCTGAGGATCAAAAGGAATATATTTCCTATACGCTTCCATAATTCTATCCAGAAACATAGAAGGAGACTCATTAGGCCCTTGGATAATCTCTCTTACCTTGGCCAAATTAGTCGGCCCTCTGGCGGCCGCTCAGAGACCCACTATTAGAGAACGGCGATAAGTGGACAGATGCTACCTACATTCAAAGGTGTCGGGGTCCCAGTTGGGTCGGTTCATGGGCCCGTAGGGACAGAGAGGGAGCATCACTGGGGCTTCCGAGTTTTATATTATTTATCTCCTGCGGGTTCCTTTAGGTGGCCCAGCTTCCTTCAGGGGAGCAGGGTCTGCTGCTGCTCCGGGGAAGTCCCCTGGAGTGCTTGGGTCTGGCCCAATTGCCTCTAGCGGCGGAGAGGCTGAGTCAGCGGCGGGAGGATCATCTGGAACATGTTGTGGGTTGGGGAGCGAGGGTAGAGGATAAGGAGAGAGAGGAGTGTCCAGTCTTCTGACTCAGAATGGAGGGAAGAGGGGGAGGAGCAGAATGTTGGAATGATAAGATCGTGGGGGAAGGGGTATATGGCTGTTAATCTAGGTGGCCAAGTGGCCCCGGTGAAAGACAATATCTCTGACATTTCGGATTAGAGGGAAGTGGAAGGATTCTTCTCGGGGCCATCCGACTCCTAGGATGGGCCATTCTGAAGCACAGAGAGTCTGCCAGATCCGGCATTTTACTGAAAAAGAAAGATTCTTGGTACTTGAGCGAACATCAGTCCAATGATCAAGGTTAAGGGACAGAGGCATGGAAGTGCTTTGTCCCATAATGTCCCATAATGGGAGTTACTCAAACAGGGACAGTGAATACACAAACGTGACACAGACAAAGACAAACAGTAAACGTTAACATGAGTCCAAGAAAAAGATTAGAACTGAGTAACTGGCCAAACCTGATGGGTTAGACAATAAAGACAGACAGTAAACTCAACATGAGTTCCTGACAATGAACAAAACTGAGTAGCCAGCAAAACCTGATGGGCTGGAAAACCGAATCCTGAAGCAAAAAATTACCGAGTTGAGGAATCTACTAATCCTCAATTTCCCGAGTCCTCTGGAGTTTCCCCCAGGGACGTGGCCTGTGACTCTGTGACACATCTGTCAGCCACCATCGCAGAGAGCTAATGTTCTTCACCGACAGCCATTTTGCCAAGCCCTAACCTGAAACCTGAAACCAGAAAGAGGCACCTTAATTACTCTGAAAGGAGTCCATTGGGGTCTTTTGTTCGTCACTGCTGGATTTCTCAGCTAGGGCCTCCAGATGAAAAGGTGGGCCGAACGTCGGAGGAAAAGACCACCAAGAGAATTTCTCATGAAACAGCAAAGGGTTTATTGGGGGTCCAGCATGCTGGGGCTCAGAGCTCACTTCAGAGGAGCAAAAAACAAAGAGCCCCAAGAACAACATGAGCAGATTTTATATACATTCTTTAGAGAGGGCAGGGACTTAACATACATCCTAGCTTCCTTTAGCAAATCACCGTATACTGTGGGAAAATCAAATAACAACTCTAAAACATGATTTGCACATTCATTGGTGGGAACAGTTCAGGCAGGGGGTGATTGGTCAGCCCTGAGAAGGGGTATACATTTAAACTGATTGGTTGAAGCCCTGAGATGTATATGTGCTTAGCTGCACGGTTTTTGTGAAGAGGTTGTTAAGTAACTAGGTGGTCAGGGAAGATTTCAACACACATCTAATGGGTAGTTCCAGGAATTGTCTTAACTGCCACAGGAATTTCAGGTTCTGCGTGCAGCCTGGAAACTTTACAGAACCTGTTTCTTTACGTTTCAATTTCAATTTCTTTTATTCTTTCAGAACCTTACAAAGGAAGGCGAGAGACTTCATCAACAATGACTGCAATTTTGGCCATTTTGGTTTTGGAAGCAGACATGGGATCATTTTTAGATCCATACGGTGCTGGTAATCAAAGCCACAGCCTCACACAGGGCCAAGAGGCTGATTAAGACACATCCCTTTCCAAAGCAATTACTTCTCTGAGGTCAGTCACTGAACTCAGTCTCTGAGGGGAATCACAAAAGAGTTCAAGCCCAGGTGGACCCAGTCATCTCTTCCAAACTCTACACAAATGACCACAATTAAAACCAAAACACTCCACCAAGGCCCTCATCTTCTTCCATATATACATTCATCATAACCTCTGGCTGGATGTTTCCATGAATGGCACAGCCAAAGAGAGTTTCCAAAATAAGGTCTCTTTCCCTTCATTTGCCTAACCTCAGGGTAGCCTGGACACCATTTCTGTGAACCAGGATTGATCACATAGGTCTGCCATTAATACTGCTCTGCTTCTCCAATTTGAGGCCTACTGACTGTCAGGTATAGTTTCTTCATGTGATTTGGAGTCATGAGAAAACCCAATCATCTCTACAGGGCATGAAAGAACTCATTTGTCCCAAAGGATCCCTATTCTCACTTGATGGAGGTCAGGAACCTAAAAGAGGAAGGTGAGAAACTTCATACACCATGACTGATCTTTTTTGCATTTTGGTTTTGGATGCACACATTGGATTTTTCTTTAGATCCAACTGGTGCTGAGAATCTAAGCCACTACCTCACACAGGGCAAAGAGGCAGATTCAGACACATCCCTTTCCAAAGCATTTAAGCAAAGAGCCACAGGTGATGCCCATTTTTTACCATTTGAAAACAGTTTTCTTCAGGATTCACAAAGGGCTGGCCTGAGGCAAAGACCTTCCTGACATTCATGGCAACAGGCAAATAGGTTAGCAAAAGGCCCAAAGCAGGGTTTCTCCACTGAGACTTTCCTGGTCACACTGATATCTGAGTTTTCTGAGATGCTCGCATTCCCTTCAGCTATCCAGTACATGGCCATGTCACAGAGCTTGGAGGTCGTACATATCGTGGACACAAAACCATGAGCCTATTCTGGAGAGTGGCCAGAATTCAGGAAGAAAACAGGAGCTTAGGAAGATAGTAGGTGTTGTTAACTAGATTTATAACACTTACCCTATATCATGCAAAAGGCAAGTCCAAATATACACCATGCCTCCTCTGAACTGCTTGTATTTCTATTCTGTTTGGGTTATTTTTCTCCATCATATTAGGATTAGTTGTCAGAGTGTAGTAGGGTATGGGTTAGTGTCAGTTGTCCCGGCCGGCGGGACACATCAACGTGGGCAAGAAACTTAGTTGGGGAGGAATGAAGGGACAAGAGACACGAGAGATTACAGCAAGACTGGAGTTCTGATTATGCTGCAAACTTTTATTGTTCTCACATGGAAATTTATATGCTGTGGATGGGAAAGCTCTCTTATCGGCAGTTGCTGGATGTCTTCAGAAAGTGAGATAACCTCAGGATGTTGCCGGAAGACAGATGGCTGCAGGATGTCTCAGGGAGATAGATGGCTGCGGGATGTCTCCCAGGCAGGATATCTCCCAGGGGGCTGTTTCTTTTCAGTGTCAGGCTATACTTTGAAGGAGAACTTCCTTCTAGCCCCTGACCTCTCCCCCTTTCTTATATAAAATATTTGACCATACCTTACCGGCCAATGTTTTAGGGGGTGATAGAGGCTCTGTTTCTCTAGCAGGCCTTTGAATATCTCCTGATTCGAGAGAGCATGTTTACAAGATTTCGTGGTGGCCTTGGCATATTTTTGGAGGAGACGGCTTTAAAAGGGAAGCATGCCGACCGCCATGCACCAGAGCGTGTCACTAAGAGGTCTTCTGTTTTGGTATCCGTGGATCCATCCTCCTGCAGTCCATCCTGCATCCTCCGTTATTATGGCCTAATGTCCTCACTCCATGGGTGCATCCCCCCCCCCAAGTGAAGGGGCCCATGGGGGACGAACCCTTATGGCAATGGCAGAAGATGGTTGGTCAGAGCTGTTACTTATAGTTTAATGTAAGAAAGAGAGATCTGTGGGGATGTAAACTTAAGAAATAAGCCTGTGAGAAGGGTAGAACATCCTTTTAAATGTTGGCAGCATGGTCTTCCATCTCCAGGTGATGATAGTGGACCTGTATGGGCTTAGAGGCCAAAATATTAATCTGTTCTATAATAAATTGTACAAGCCTGTTTATAATGCAGGGTCCTATGGACACCATTAAAAGTAAACCCAACAAAGGGCCTAATAGGGGAAGAAGGTAGGGTAGAAATCCATTAAACCCAGTCCAGAGGGGATTTTCAAAAAGTTCCCTTCATCTCTTTTCTAGATCTTCTTGAAGCTGCTTAATTTTAGTGCGTACTATGACTGATTTATTGGCATTAAAGCAGCATCGTGCCCCTAAGGCCAAGCAAATACCTCCCTGGTTAGCTGTCAGTAAATCTAAGCCTTCTCTGTTTTGAAGGAACACTTCTGCCAGGGAGTCTACTAGGTCCTGCAAATCTTTAATGGTTCCTGATAGAGTTTTTACATCATTTATAAGTTGTTGAGACAGGCGACGCTAAGAGTGTATAGCCATGCCTAAGCCAGCTGTACCTGTGTTCACAGCAGCTGTTATTCCAAGGCTGGCAAAGAGTGGTAAGGCCTGTATTGCCCGCCTGTGTCTTTTGACTAAGGTGTCTAGACTAGGAATGCATAGAGTTTTGTCTCCTGGGACAATAGTTATATCAGGGAGTAATAAGGCAAGAACACAGCCAACGGTCCAATTCGATGGAAGCCTCAGGAAGGCCGAGTTTCCTCCACACATAAAAACTGTGCCATTGGAGGGACAAAGAGATGGGGTGGGTGAGGAATAGTTTTGTACTGTTGAGCAATTTCCAAAGGAAGGAACTCCAACATCAATATCATAGGTATTATTTTGCATCGCGCCTAAAAGACATATTGTAAAAGTGCCTATAGACTGTACTTTAAAAGGAAATCTGGGTTGGCATGTATTATCATCGTCTATGATAGAATTAATAGGAACTGCAATAGGCATGATTGCCCCTGTTGTCATGGAGAGCCAGCAATCACCAGCAAAGGTGGGGTTGGAATTATTAAGCAAGGAGAAGGTAGTTTCCAAAATATCTAATATATTGTTATCTAAACCGGGGAGCTGGCATTTTCTCTATATTAAGAGATGATATGTGAGCTCAGGGATTTGGGGTTTCAAAAGTTTGATTATCTGAGGATGCTTGACAGCATAAGGGAATCCTCCACCATCAGCGACCCCTGTAGGTGCCTTAATGGGGCAGAAGGGGGGTTTACCAACAGGGCCTTGGCACCCAGCTGACTGTAGCTTGGTGTATTTGCCTTCTCCTCCCCGGTCAAAAAGAACGGGGGTATAATGAATAGTGGTCCCTCCTGCTGCATGAGTTTTAGTTAGGGAGGCTATAAAAAATTGTTCTCCCTTCTTGTTGACACAAATTGAGGCCGACGCATAACAAGTGGCATGCATCTCTTGGGTATGCGTTCAAGTTGCAGAACAATTTTAGAGAGCATTACTTGTACTAGGGGGAATAATCTTTGGCTTGTTAACACATACCAATTTAGGCTGATGAACTCCTCTGAGTTTATGGTCAACCTCGGCCCGGAGGTAAGCCACCTTAGTCACGCAGTCAGCAGTCTGGGTCAAACTAGTGGGAGCCTGAGTCCAAGATCCTCCCTTGCGTTCACAGGGAGGGCCAAAAAGGTACTCCATGATGTTGGAAGGTGGAGGGCCAAAGCCTCCGTGTACAATCCTGTTCAGCAGAAGTGCCTTAAGTAGGATCCTCACACAGATTGTTGGCTGCATCTGAAAAAGAGGAAAATTTGTCCTCAGGGTGAGGGCCTCCATCCCTGTGTTGAGGTAAGCCATTAACCTGTTTAACCAGGCGTTCTGGTAACCATCTTGGGGCTGCTTGCTCTTGGTCCAAAACACAAGCTGAGCCTCGTCCACAGATGAGGACAGGACCTGGGCCTTTCCATTTATTTGTAAGGGGATTGTGCCACATAACAGGTGGGCGAACAGAATTGGACGAGGATTGCCAGTGTCAGTCTGCAGCCGAATGGCCTTCATTGTCTAGGGAAAGAAAAATAAGGGCAAATAATGCATGATTAAGGCGATGCCTGTGAGTGGTAAATACAAGTGCAGAAGCATTAAAGCGGGTTAGCCAAGTCTTTAGGTAAGGTGGGCACGTTCCACAATGCCTGAGGCTTGTATGGAATTCCAGTAGTATGACAAATTTGCGAGGAAGCACAAAACTGTTTAAACTTGGCACTGGTATATGCAGGACAATTATCTTGTTTTTAATATGTATTGGTTTACCCATTACGGAAAACACTGAAACAAGATGAGAAAGGACATCATTGATAGCCTCTCCAGAATGTGGTGATGCAAAAATAAGGCCGCTGAAGGTATCTACAGAAACGTGTATATATTTGGTTTTTCCAAATTCAGAAAAATGAGTAACATCCATTTGCCAAAACTGATTGGACAGTAATCTTCGGGGGTTAACTCCCAAGTGTTGAATGGGGAGGGAGACAGGGCAACCAGGGCATGCTTTTACTATTTCTCGTGCCTGTTGCCTGGTAATTTTACATAGTTATCGAAGGTTCTGGAAATTTAGATGGTGAAGATTGTGTAAATCCGTGGCCTTTTGAATGGAGCCAACAAAAATTGAAAAGATGAAACGAGTTGCTGCATCAGCTTTGGCATTACCTTGTGTTAGAGGGCTGGGAAGATCAGAGTGTGCCCTGATGTGTCCTAAGAAAAATGGGTGTTGTCTGGCCTGAATTAGCTTCTGAAGCTGGTGAAACCGATGGGCCACATTGGAAGAAGCCTTAATGGTGGGTGAAATCTGAAGCAGGGGCACAGAATGAGCAATGTAGGCACTGTATGTATAAATATTAACAGGATTATCAAGAAATGTTTTAAAAACTTGTGTTATGGCAAACAATTCCACAAACTGTGCTGAATGATAGACAGTATCAAAGGTGTTAGGTTGGTTATTGACAACAAAGACTGCTAGGCCATTACTGGAACCGTCTGTAAAGACAGTAAGGACTTGAGGAATGGGAGCCTTTTGAGTAATTTTGGCAAAAATAAATGGATGTAACTGGACAAAATATAAAAGGGGGTCATTGGGGAGGTGGTTATCAATTGTTCTCAAAAAGCCATTCATTCTCTGTCTGTAGTAAAAATTGGGTTTGGTCTTTAGTATATGAAATTAAAATATTATCATGGTCTTTGCCAAAATGTTGTCGAGATAGCAAACGACATTTAAAAATAATAGAAGCTACCTGAGCAAGAAAAACAGTAATAACCTTGGAGAATGTGGTGGGTAAATGGACCCAAAGCAAAGGCAGCCTTTATTTCTAAAATGTGTATTTTGCTGCCGAAATATTCCTGTGGGTGTATGAGGAGTGTGTAAAATAACCAGAACCAGAGGATGGTTATAAGAATGTTCTGTAAAAAACTGTTTGGCAATGGCTTCTGTGACTTGGTTTAATGCCTGTCATGCCTCGGGAGTAAGCTTTTGAGGGGAGGAGGGGTGGGAATCACCTCTCAAAATATCATTAAGGGACAAAAGTATACAAGTGGGTAATTTTAAATATGTTTTTAGCCATTGAATATTCCCCAGTAATTTTTGAAAATCATTAAGGGTGTGAAGATGGTCCACCCATAGTTGTATCTTAGGAATTTGGATCTGATTATCTTGAAGTTTAAGGACCAAATAGGTATAACAGTCCTGTGTTTTAACCTTATTAGGAGCTATCTGTAGTCCCAAGGTTGTGAGGATTTTGTAAAGGTCCAAGTAACAATTATTAAGGTCATGGTTATTAGGTGCAGCAATTACAAATCATCCATATAATGTAAAATATAAATTTGTGGCCATAGCTCTCTCGCAGGGTCTACTGCTTGAGCAACATATTTTTGGCAAAGACTAGGGCTGTTGGCCATACCTTGGGGAAGAACCTTCCATTGAAATCTCTGCATAGAGCCCTGAAAATTAAGGTGAGGGAGACTAAAGGCAAAATAGTGTCTATCCTCAGGATGTAAAGGAATGGTAAAAAAAAAAAAACAATCTTTTAAGTCAATAATCATTTTACAATAGTTTTTGGGAATAGCCACTGGTGTGGGAATGCCTGGCTGTAGTGCTCTTATTCGGCACATAGGTTTATTAATGGCACACAAATATTGTAAAAGGCACCACTTGCCTGATTTTTACTTGATAACAAAAATTGGAGTATTCGATGGTGAGGTTGAGGGCTCTACATGGCCGGCTGCCAGCTGTTCCTGCACTAACATGGAGGCAGCCTCCAAATTTTCTTGGGTAAGGGACCATTGATCCAACCACACAAGAGTCTGAGTCTCCCAAATAATTTTATCTCCATGGGGTACAGGAGAGTCAGAGACTGACACTAAAAATCCGAATACCCAAGTCCATATGTATTTCTTTTTTGTATGGGTTTTATTGGCTCAACCAGTCCTTGTCTCAGTCTCCCAAGGCCTATACCAGGGACAAAATAAATACGAAGCATTTGATGAGTCACCATGGAATTGGGACTGGCATGAATGACTTACATTTGACTCAAAATATCTCGGGCCCATAGGTTAAGAGGGAGGTCAGGAACAATGAAAGGAGTGACAATTCCCTTATTACCCTCTTTATCAGTCCAGATAAGAGCCGTAGAGCTGACCAGAGGATTGTTTGACTGTCCTATCCCTTTAAGGTCAGTCAAGGATGGGGTGAGGATCCAAGCTGATGACCAATATTTTTGAGAAATAATTGTGGCATCAGCTCCAGTATCTAGAATTCCTTGGAATTCCTTTCCTTCAATAAGTAAGGAAATGGTGGGTCTATTTTGAGAAACGGGTTGAACCCAATTTACATCAGAGCAGCCCAAGGAGGCAGTCCCCCGCGGTAGGTTTGGGTGGTTAAGTGCCTCCTGGATTCAAGGGAAGGAGTATTAATTGTGCAAGACTTGTTCCTGCTGGGATGGCCAAAACTCCATTAATAGCTGTGGCCATTATTTTTTTTTTCTCCAGTGAAGTCATTATAATTAATGCCATGGAAGACCTGAACACCATGTAAGTTAGTAGAGGCTCTTCCAAAAATAAGGGCACAGATATGAGATGGAGGGGGACCCATAATTCCAGTGGGTATTATCTGGGGCCCTTGCATTGAGTCTAATATAGTTTCAGTGGTGGCACAGATGTCCAATCCTGCGCTGCCTGGAGTGGCTAGTTAGAGGGAAGCAATTGTGGAGAAGAATTTTGAGGTAGGTTGGGAGTTTGGAAGGGAAAAAATCTTATTGCCCCTGGTTTTGTCCTGGGGGATGTCGTGCCCCGGGGCTGGCCCCGCAGGGAGTTTCCCAAGAAGCAGGAAAAAATAGGCTGTCTGAGGGCATTTGTCTTAGATCTACACTCACTGGCCCAGTGATGACCTTTACCACATCTAGGGCAAAGGGTAGCTTGGGGCGGTATAGCCCCAGTTGAAGGAGATGCTATTCCTAGGCTTTCTTTGCCTGTCGGACACTTGCGTGCAAAATGGCCAGGTTGTTTACAAGTAAAGCAAGTACGTGAGCCAGGATTGTGAAAGGTCTTGGTAAAGGTGACACCTAGGGCAAGACCCATGGCATGAGCTGCACCTACCCCTGCATAGAGTCTAATAAAGTCAGAAAGTTTCCCTTTATCCTTATGTGGTTGAAGAACATCCTGACATGCCGGGTTGGCGTTTTCAAAGGCAAGATGTTTTACAAAAGAGCTTTTGTTTTCACTTGGTCCAAGCAAGCATTCCACAGCTAGGTTAAGCCTGGGAACAAAGTCGCTATAAGGCTCGTCGGGCCCTTGTCGAATTTTTGCCAGGGAAGTGGTAGCCGAGACTTTTGAGGGAGGTGTCTCCAAGCATGTAAGCCAGCCATCTGAATCTGCATCAAAAGTCCAGCAGGGAAATGTGCCTGTTTAGTTTTAGTGTCAAAAGGCTCATTGCCCACTAGCTTAACATAAGTCCCGGACTTAGAGGAGGCCTTAGTTAAAATTTTTTGAGCAGTTTCCCGACAGTGCTCTTTGAAATCTGCATTCCATAACAGGAAGTCTCTGGCACTGAGGGTAGCTTGGTCTAAAAATTTCCAATCATTGGGAGTAAGTCATTGTGTGCTGTGGCTTTCTAATAAAGCCAACATGTAGGGTGCAAAGGGGCCATAGTGAGCACAAGCCTTTTTAAGTTTTTCAGGAAAATGCAGGCTTAATTTTTTGTAGACTCTGGGTTCCTGCCTGCCTAGGGCTGAACTCCTCATCCTCTGAGTCCTGATCTCCTTATTCCATTTCTCCGCTTCCTCCTCTTGATCCTCGTCTAAGTCTTTGACCTCAGCCTGGGCAGGCTTATCTATCTGACTGGTGGTGACTGGGAAGGCGAGCACAGGTTGATGGAGTGGCTTCGCCTTTGTATTAGACCACTGTAGGCCAGTTACTTTGACTCCATACCTAAGGCTAATGAACAGAGCTCAGAGTGAAGGGATCTTAATTCTTTTAAAGGTTGGATCTGTTCCTGTCTATGTTGGAAGGATGCTCACAAAGGAGCCAGTTTAGGCAAGGGAAGTGGGGAAAAAATATCTGGGGGGGGCATTTGTACCCTGAAGGGCCAGAGCACAAAAGGCAGGAGGGATATAGGAGGGGTTGGATGTGTAAGTCCTATAGGCTGTGGCAGGGTCTTGAGAGGTGCAGGGTCTTCTGAATGGTAGCGAGCTGCTTCCTTCTCCAAGGTAGCCTCCTCTACAGGGGTCAATGAGTCTCCGGAATTTAAAACTGGATAAAGGCAGTTGGTAACCATTGGAGCCTTAATCCTTAGGGTGGTATTTTGAGGGGGACCAGGAAGGTTCCCATGGTCCTGGGGAGCCTGAGAAGGGTCTATATCTATACTAACTGATGGGCATGCCGAGGGGATACGAGAAGTATTTGCATAGCCTCTTCCCCAACCTCGACAAGTTTTAAGGTACCATTGTCAAAGGGTGAACTTTTAAGAATTTCATTAATTAAGTTCCAGTAAGAAAAGGTGGGAACAGGCACTTTTTCTGGGCCAAAGGATTCATAATAATCTTTTAAACAGTCTCCTACTCCAAGCCATCTTTTACCATCAATGGTCCTTTCAAGAGGAAACCATGGACACTACTCTCTTATGTATGAAAAAAAAATTAAGTCTTTTTTCTAAACACGCGCCCCCATGTCTGCAAGGACTCCTTGTAGCCTGACAAAAACAAATCATATGACGAAACTGCTTGTCCCATAGTGGGTCAATCACCGTGCGTCATCCCCACGCTCCTCCTGGATCTGTCTCTCGGTGGTGTCTTCTGCAGTTATTGGAAGCTCCGCTTGACCAAATCTTCCAGGAGGACGGGGTCCCCCTCAATCAAAAGCTCAAGCCCCAGTCGGTGGGCGCCAGATGTCCCAGCCGGCAGGACACATCAACGTGGGCAGCGAACCTAGATAGGGAGGAATGAAGGCACAAGAGACACGAGAGATGACAGCAAGACAGGAGTTCTGATCAAGCTGCAAACTTTTATTGTTCACACAGGGGTATTTGTATGCTGGATGTGGGAAATCTCTCTTATCGGCAGTTCCTAGATGTCTTCACAAGGTGAGATAACCTCAGGAAGTTTCAGAAAGACAAATGGCCGCAGGATGTCTCAGGGAGACAGATGGCTACAGGATGTCTCTCAGACAGGATGTCTCCTGGTGGCTGTTTCTTGTAAGTGTCAGGCTATTCTTTGAAGTAGAATAGAATTCCTTCTACCTCTGACAGTCAGGGATTCAGTATTTCGAATAGAAAATTGGAAAATGAATCCAATGTTTATGCAAATATGTGCTACCCAAAAGTCTTCCCACTCTCATTCAGAACAATGCCTTGACATTACCTTCACCCCAAGTAAGACACAATAAGAGAAGAAGAGTTAGAAAATCTGTGAATACACATCTGGAATGGAAAATTCTCAGTAGTTAACAACCTTGGAGGTGGTAGAGGTGTTTCGAAAAGTAAGGTACATGGTAAAAACTCCACAAACATGGAGCTCTGTTGGCCTAAAGACTTCTTGAGAAACTGCCTCTGAGGTTGGGCACTTGAAATATATGTTGTTGTCAGGAGTTTTAACTTCCTTTGTAGTGAGACCATCAAATCTGGGTCTGCATCTGTGTGACCTGGAGCACATGGTTTCTTATTTTCCAATAAACATGAGGCAGCAGGGCTGAATTCTCTCTTTGTAGGTAATTTGTTGCCATTTGGGGCAAAGTGTCTCCCAGTGTGGACTTTGAAGCCATTTGGTCTTCCTCTACTTTTCATGGTGTTTCTTGCAGCTGCATTGGGAGTTTAGTATTTGCTTCACGAAATACGAAGAGGTCAACTAGGACAGAGTGCTGGAGGGAGTTCTGTTACGTGTGTTGGTTAAGGGTCTGCAGGAGAGTGCACCAACCAGGCTTCTATCCCACATAGCTTGCCCCCTTGACAATAGCAATCTGATTCTAAACATTGCCCTGAAACCTCTCCGTATAACAAGATGCCTTTACATACAAGGGTATGGGGGCTGCACCATGTCAGTCACAAACCATTTGGAAGCCAATGGCAGATCCACATGACCCCATCACAGATGTTTTAACAAACACCTACACTCCACTGCTCTAGGCCGACTACTCATCGGGCTCCAAATTACTGGCATCTCTGTTCTACATGATTTTCATGAAACCCAGTCAATCAAGGCATTGTCTGGTACACTCATGATCATCTATAAGACATCCAAAGGTTCTCCACTGACACCTGTTCATGGGAATTTCAAAAATTTAATGGTATTTATCTAGCCTTTTTTCAAGGATGAAGTTTGAGGCACTGTGGTGTTTAATTCATTCAGGAACCATGAAATGGAGAGGAAGCTTATTTCAATGAAATCTCTGGAGAATTCTAACAGGCAATGATTCCCAACGACAGGCTAAAAGGTCACATTAAGCCAGGCATTTGAGGTCTACAATGTGTGATCCTTTTGTGCTTTGACTTGCAACTATGGCTGCCAATTCTTTAAAAATAAAATCATGTGATATCCTTCCTGAGATTCTCAGTGCTCTCTGGAAAGCCACCCTGGGCCTTGATCTCAGTTTCCAAGGGAGACTCTCATGCGTGGCCTCCTAAAATCCCAACACAATACATGGCAATACTTCTTTGAGGTCAGTTCCATAACTCAGTTTCTAAGGGGAATCACACCAGTGTTCAAGCCCAGGTGGACCCAGTCATCTCTTCCAACGGCCACAAAATGACCACAATTAAAACCAAAACACTCCCACATGGCCCTCATCTTCTTCCATATAGACACTAATCATAACCTCAGGCTGTAGGTTTCCATGAGGGCCAAAGCCAAAGACAGTATCCAAAATAAGGTCCCTTTCCCCCATTTGCTTAAAGTCAGTGTGGCAGGGAGACCCTTCATGTGAACCAGAAGTGATGAAAGAGGCCTGCCCTTAATACTGCTCTGATTCTCCATTTTGTGGCCTAATTACTGTGGCGTTTAGATTCCTTATGTTAATTGGGGTCATGAGAAAACCCAAGCACCTATGGCCTAGCCTCTGTAGTGATTTGAAGAACTCATTTGACCCAAAGGATCCCTATTCTCAAAGATGGAGGTCAGGAACTTTACAGAGGAAGGTAAGAGACTTCATCCACAATGACTGCTCTTATGGGTATTTTGGTTTTGGATGCACACATGGGATTTTTTTAGATCCATTAGGTGCTGAGAATCTAATCCACAACCTCACACAGGGCCAAGAAGCTGATTCAGACACATCCCTTTCCAAAGCAATTAAGCAAAGAGCCAAAGGTGATGCCCATTCATTTCCATTTGAAAACTCTTCAGTCTTCACAAAGGGGTGGCCTGAGGCAAAGACTTTCCTGACATTAAGGGCAATAGTACAATAGGTAAGCAAAAGGCCCAAAGCAGGGTTTCTCCACTGAGACTTTCCTGATCACACTGATATCTGAGTTTTCTGAGATGCTCACCATTGCCTTCAGCTATCCAGTACATGGCCATGTCACAGAGCTTAAAGGTGGTACATATCTTGGACACAAAACCATGAGCCTATTCTGGAGTTTGGCCAAAATTCAGAAAGAAAATAGGATCTTAGGAAGATATTAGGAGTGGCCGATCCATATGGCAAGCCGTAGACCATTCATAAATAGGACAGGATGAACGCTGGTAAGATTTCTACTAGATAGGACATATGTATTGATGCGCTCTCTTTTCTAATGTCTACAACCACGGACACAGTGGGATACACAGACATAGAAACACTCGCCTTGTCAAAAGACTTACTAGAAACAATTCACACCAAACCAAACAAAACGACTTTCCTACCTATTCTCAGAACATGAGACAAAACCACAAACCCACACCCACACCCACACCCACACAGACCCCCAAGTAGGTCTGTGAAAATATGGAGTGTCCTTTGACTGGTGGGCCATAATATATTCCCCCATAATGGGCTGTTCTCTCTCAGATCTGGTCTCCGTGTCCAACTCTGTGAAGCTGTTAGGAGCCAGCGGTGAGCCACTACCTTCTTTCTCAGGAAAGGCCCCTCCTCAGACCTTCCTGGCATTAGGCCATCCTCACATCAGTAGGTACCAAGAAAGACTGTCTCTGTCCTTGGAAAATCCAAACAAGTTTGACCACTGGGACATGAACTGGGACTGGCTCTGGGTGCCTGACTTCCTGTATCCCAAGTTCAGAGAGTTCCATCACCAAGGAAGTGAGGTGAGGTCACTTCCTTCAGGAACTAAATGAGGTCACTGCCTTGGCAACAACTTTTTCCTAAAAGTTGCTTCTAAGGGTCCCATGAGATGGAGGATGCACCTACTCGCTCTGACATTTTCACAAGTTAGAATGGTATATCAACCATAGGCAACCGGGAACAGCTCTCCACACAGGCCTGGTTTGGTCCATCTTCTCTACATTAAGATGAAAGAGGCTGATTCAGACACATCCCTTCATCCTGACCAGGTTGTTTACCATGGAAGTTGACTTTTCCTCCCTCAGGTCCTTCATAGCTGCCTACATCTTCTCCATGGATCATTTCTGCATGGACCTTCGAGGTTCTCAGCAGGTGGAAGTTTCCCTACACTCCTGTATTGTAAGACCAACTCTGTCCCTGCTTTTCTGTAAAGTTAGATTGAGGGAACAGTGTATGGTTAGTGTAATAACAGGTTCGATTTGGGTTAGGAATCATTCTGCGTGATGAATAATGGTATTGGGAACCTGCGATATTTATTAAATTATATTGGTAAAATATATGTATGAAAACAGAAATCTAGGATTTGAAGCCCAGAAGGGCATTGGGCCCTTGATTGGGATACGTAGTGTTGAATTAGGTTCTGCACAGTTGTCTCAGATAAATCCATTTACAATGGCATAGGACCTTGTAAATTGGATGATTGAATGAGGAAGAGAACATCCAGTCAAAAAGGGATAGTCGGTACGATTAGGTAGATAGTCGGTAGGATTAGGAAGAAGAGTGAGTACAGGATTTGGACGGAAATTTCTTTTTTTTTTAATGGTTGTTCAAAACCCTACAAAGCTCTTGACATATCATATTTCATACATTAGCATACATTAGCTTCAAGTGAGTTTTGAACTCCCTTTTTTATCCAAGTACAGATTGCAGAATCACATGGGTTACACATCCAAATTTTTACATCATACCATACTAGTAACTGTTGTATTCTGCTACCTTTTCTATCCTCTACTATCCCCCCTCCCCTCCCCTCCCATCTTCTCTCTCTACCCCTTCTACTGTAATTCATTTCTCACCTTGTTTGTTTTCCCATTCCACTTACAACCTCTTATATGTAATTTAGTATAACAATGAGGATCTCCCTCCGTTTCCATGGAATTCCCCTTTTCTCTCCCTTTCCCTCCCACCTCATGTCTCTGTTTAATGTTAATCATTTCTTCCTGCTCTTCCTCCCTGCTTTATTCTTAGTTGCTCTCATTATATCAAAGAAGACATTTGGTATTTGTTTTTTAGGGATTGGCTAGCTTCACTAAGCATAATCTGCTCTAGTGCCATCCATTTCCCTGCAAATTCCAAGATTTTGTCATTTTTTAGTGCTGCGTAATAGTCCATGGTGTATAGATGCCACATTTTTTTAATCCATTCATCCATTGAAGGGCATCTGGCTTGGTTCCACAATCTAGCTATTGTAAATTGTGCTGCTATGAACATCGATGTGGCAGTATCCCTGTAATACGCTCTTTTAAGGTCTTCAGGGAATAGTCCGAGAAGGGCAATAGCTGGGTCAAATGGTGGTTCCATTCCCAGCTTTCCCAGGAATCTCCATACTGCTTTCCAAATTGGCCGCACCAATTTGCAGCCCCACCAGCAATGTACAAGAGAACCCTTTTCCCCACATCCTCGCCAGCACTTGTTGTTGTTTGACTTCATAATGGCTGCCAATCTTACTGGAGTGAGATGGTATCTTAGGGTGGTTTTGATTTGCATTTCTCTGACTGCTAGAGATGATGAGCATTTTTTCATGTACTTGTTGATTGATTGTATGTCCTCCTCGGAGAAGTTTCTGTTCAGGTCCTTGTCCCATTTGTTGATTGGGTTATTTGTTATCTTATTGTCTAATTTTTTAAGTTCTTTGTATATTCTGGATATTAGGGCTCTATCTGACGTGTGAGGAGTAAATATTTGTTCCCATGATGTAGGCTCCCTATTTACTTCTCTTATTGTTTCTTTTGCTGTGAAAAAACTTTTTAGTTTAAGTAAGTCCCATTTGTTGATTCTTGCTATTAACTCCAGAGCTATGGGTGTCCTATTAAGGAATTTGGAGCCCGACCCCACTATATGTAGATCGTAGCCAACTTTTTCTTCTATCAGACGCAGAGTCTCTGATTTGATATCAAGGTCTTTGATCCATTTTGAGTTAACTTTTGTGCATGGTGAGAGGAGGGGGTTCAGTTTCATTTTGTTGCATATGGATTTCCAGTTTTCCCAACACCATTTGTTGAAGATTCTATCCTTCCTCCATTGCATGCTTTTAGCCCCTTTATCAAATATAAGATAGTTGTAACTTTGTGGATTGTTCTCTGTGTCCTCTATTCTGTACCATTGGTCCACCCGCCTGTTTTGGTACCAGTACCATGCTGTCTTTGTTACTATTGCTCTGTAATATAGTTTGAAATCCGGTATCGCTATACCGCCTGATTCGCACTTTCTGCTTAGAATTGCTTTTGCTATTCTGGGTCATTTATTTTTCCATATGAATTCCATGATTGCTTTATCTATTTCTACAAGCAATGCCTTTGGGATTTTGATTTGCATTGCATTAAACCTATATAGAACTTTTGGTAATATCGCCATTTTGATGATGTTAGTTCTGCCTATCCATGAACAGGGTATATTTTTCCATCTTCTAAGATCTTCTTCTACTTCTCTCTTTAGGGTTCTGTAGTTTTCATTGTATAAATCTTTCACTTCTTTTGTTAGGTTGATTCCCAAGTATTTTATTTTTTTTGAGGATATTGTGAATGGAGTGGTTTTCCTCATTTCCATTTCAGAAGTTTTGTTGCTGATATACAAGAATGCCTTTGATTTATGCGTGTTGATTTTATATCCTGCTACTTTGCTGAATTCATTTATTAGTTCTAGTAGTTTTTTTGTAGACCCTTTTAGGTCTTCTATGTATAAAATCATGTCATCCACAAATAATGATAATTTAAGTTCTTCTTTTCCAATTTTTATGCCTTTAATTTCTTTCATCTGTCTAATTGCTCTGGCCAGTGTTTCGAGAACTATATTGAATAGAAGTGGTGATAGAGGGCATCCCTGTCTTGTTCCAGATTTTAGAGGGAATGCCTTCAATTTTTCACCATTCAGAATGATGCTAGCCTGAGGCTTAGCATAGATAGCTTTTACAATGTCAAGGTAATTTCCTGTTATCCCTAGTTTTTCTAATGTTTCGAACATCAAGGGATGCTGTACTTGTCAAATGCTTTTTCTGCATCTATCGAGATGATCATATGGTTCTTATCTTTAAGTCTATTGATGTGGTGAATAACATTTATTGATTTCCGTATATTGAACCATCCTTGCATCCCAGGGATGAATCCTACTTGATCATGGAGCACAATTTTTTTGATGTGCCTTTGTATCCGATTCGCCAGAATTTTATTGAGGATTTTTGCATCTAGGTTCATCAGGGTTATTGTTCTGAAGTTTTCTTTCTTTGATGTGTCTTTGTCTGGTTTCGGAATCAACGTGATGTTGGCCTCATAGAATGAATTTGGAAGAGCTCCCTCTTTTTCTATTTTCTGAAATAACTTGAAAAGTATTGGTATTAATTCTTCTTTAAAAGTTTTGTAAAACTCCGCTGTATACCCATCCGGTCCCGGGCTTTTCTTGGTGGGTAGTCTCTTGATTGCTTCTTCAATTTCATCCATTGGTATTGGTCTGTTCAAATTGTGTGTATCCTCCTGACTCAGTCTGGGCAAATCATATGTCTTAAGAAATTTATCGATGTCTTCACTATCTTCTATTTTATTGGAATATAGGTTTTCAAAATAATTTTTAATTGTCTTCTGAATTTCTGTAGCATCTGTTGTGATATTGCCTTTTTCATCCTGTATGTTAGTAATTTGAGTTCTCTCTCCTCTTCGTTAGCATGGCTAAGGGTCTGTCAATCTTGTTTATTTTTTCGAAGAACCAACTTTTAGTTTTGTTGATTTTTTCAATAGTTTCTTTTGTTTCAATTTTGTTGATTTCCGCTCTGATTTTAATTATTTCTTGCCTTCTGCTGCATTTGCTGTTGTTTTGTTCATCCTTTTCTAGGGCTTTGAGATGAAGTGTGAGCTCATTTATTTGTTGGTTTTTCCTTTTTTTGAGGAATGACCTCCAGGCGATGATGGTTAGGGTAATAACAGGTTCGATTTCGGTTAGGAATCATTCTGCGCGATGAATAATGGTATTGGGAACATGCGATATTTATTAAATTATATTGGTAAAATATATGTATGAAAACAGAAATCTAGGATTTGAAGCCCAGAAGGGCATTAGGCCCTTGATTGGGATACGTAGTCTTGAATTAGGTTCTGCACAGATGTCTCAGATAAATCCATTTACAATGGCATAGGACCTTGTACATTGGATGATTGAATGAGGAAGAGAACATTCAGTCAAAAAGGGATAGTCGGTACGATTAGGTAGATAGTCGGTAGGTTTAGGAAGAAGAGTGAGTACAGGATTTGGACGGAAATTTCTTTAGCAATAGGCTTTCAGTTAGAGAGTGAATGTAAATGTCAGCACATATGAAAATTCAGTCACAATGATGAACTTTGAAAAATATGTAGAAAAGCAGATAATAATAGAGACTTTACAAAATCAGGCAAAGTATAAAGTGAGTGATAGGATTAGACATTTTGTACACTGTTGAGTTTGAATATATAATCTTAAGAAGAAACAAATATGCAGTGACCATTAGGATTGACATTTGAGAGCATTAGAAAACCTGGACATGGATGCTTTTAGTAATCCATGTTCACTTTCATTTTAGGCTTTGGTACAATTATAAGTGTGACCTTTGCATTTTTTGTCCAGAATATTACTGTCATAGAATGTATATGTGGATCAGATGACATGAGCATTTCTTCAAGCATTTCTGGAAGTAATGTTTTCAAGACCTATAAATTACTATTGGGGGTAAAAGAGGTGTACCCTGTGTCCATGAATATAGACATAATGCATGAATAGACCACATTTTGAATAAATAATTTAACTGTTCCCACTTTAAATAATGGAATGAATTAATATATGAAATATTATAAGAAATCTTGTATTGATATAATATCATTCATTCCAACCAGTAATACATCTATATGTAATATTAGGGTTATGATTATCATGAAAGGTGTGTGAGTATTGCTTCAAAAGTGATCATAGAAATCTAAATTAATGTGTTTGGAAAGAAGTCTCATAAAAAGACCAGTCAAGAAACATGGAGGAATACATGTGATCTGAAGAAGAAAATGATTGAAAGTGAAACAAATGCCTATAAACTTGCGAACTTGTGGATAAAATATATATCCCATGATGTGAATAAATTGAAGAAATAGTAATGTACCAGTGTTGAATAAAATGAACATCCAAATACACATCATGTCCCATAGGAATCTACTTGCGTTGATGATAAACTAGGTCAGTTACTGTAGAAATATTAGGATTTGTATGCACCATTCACTAAAGTTAGTTTTCAGTACTAAGAAACAAATATGTATATCAGGAGAATGAATATTTTGAGAAAACTCTTGAGAAAATTTGATTATAAATCCACATACTTGAATATGAATGAGTTAAGGGAGTGTATAATAAGACACATATTTCATATTTTGAAAAATCTGGAGAAAATATATATATATATATATATATATATATATATATATATATATATATATACACACACACAAACACACACAGACATTAAAAATAGCATAATATATGCTATATGAAATTCACCATGAAATTTATATCATCCAGAGATCCAAAAATATTTATTTTATTTAACATGGATTTATGTATAATGTTGTTCAACTAGGAAGCTCACGCATAGGTTGAATTTTCAGTTCTAAAGCGTTTAGGAGGAGTGATCTCTTAAAATTTGTATCTGCCAAGTCAGCCACTTCACAAAAATGTACGTGTGGTATCAGGTAAGATTCTATAATTGCATGTAAAAATACATGTGCTGAATAGACTACAGAGACAGGGAAACAGGAATTCACATATTTGTTAACTTTAAAACACATGGAGAAATATTTTAACAAATAATTGACTAGATTTATAACTCCTACCCTAAATAATGCAAAAGGCAATTCCACTATACACCATGCCTTCTCTGAACTGCTTGTATTTCTATTTTTTTTGGTTTATTTTTCTCCATCTTATTAGGATTAGTTGTCAGAGTCTAGTAGGGTAAGTGTTAGTGTGAGGTATTCAGTATTTTGAAAGGAAAATTGGAAAATGAATCCAAAGTGTATGTAAATATGTGGTACACAAAAATCTTCCCACTCTCATCCAGAACAATGCCTTGACATTACAATCGCGCAGAGTAAGACACAATTAGAAGAGAAGAGTTAGAAAATCTGTGAATAAATATCTGGAATGGAATATGCTCAGGAGTTCACAACCTTGGAGGAGGTAGAGGAGATTCCAAAAGTAAGGGACAGTGTAATCATTCCAAAAACATGGAGCTCTGCTGGCGTAAAGACTTCTTGAGAAACTGCCTCTGAGGGTGGGCACTTGAAATATATGTTGTTGTCGGGAGCTTCAGCTTCGTTTGTAGTGAGACCATCAAATCAGCGTCTTCATCTATGTGACCTGGAGGACATGGTTTCTTATTTTCCCTGAACATGAGTCAGCAGTGCTGAATACTCTCTTTGTAGGTAAACTGTGGACACGAGGGGCTAAGTGTATCCACATGGGCCTGTGAAGCTATTTGGTCATTCTCCACTTTTCGTGGTGTTTCTTGCTGCTGCACTGGGATTTTGGTATTTGCTTCAAGAAATACAAAGAATTCAACTGTTACTCTGTGCGTGAGGGGGTTCTATCACGTGTGGTGGGTCAGGGTCTGCAGGAGAATGCACCTAACAGGCTTATATCCCACATAGTTGCCCCCTTGACCATAGCAACCTGATTCTAAATATTTCCCTAAAACCTCTGCATATAACAAGATGCCTTTACATTGAAGGGACTGCTGGCTGCACCACATCAGTCATAAGCCATTTGGAAGCCAAAGGCAGATCCACATGAACACACCGCAGATGTTTTATCACACACCTGCCCACCAATGCTCTAGGCCCACTCCTCAGCAGGCTCCAACTTCCTGGCATCACTGTTCTGCACAATTTTTATGAAAACCAGTCAATCAAGGCACTGACTGTTATTCTTATGATCGGCCACAGGATATCCAAAGAATCTCCAGTGCCAACTTGTCATGGGAATTTTAAAAATTTCATGATATATTGACCTAGCCATTTTTCAAGGATGAAGTTGGAGGCATTCTGGAACTATTAAATGGTGAGGAAGCTCATTTCAATGAAATATCTGGAGATCTCTCACAGGAAAGACTTCCCAAAGAGTGGCCAAAAGGTCACATGAATCCAGGAACATTGAGGTCTACAATGTGAGGTCCATGTGTGTTTTGACTCTCAACAATGGTTGCCAAGTTTTTCAAACAAAATCATGTGATATCCTGGCTGAGATTTCCAGTGCTCTGTGAATAATTACCCTGGGCCTAGATCTCAGTTTCCAAGGGCGACTCTCATGCGTGGCCTCCTAAAATTCCAACACTATTCATGGCAATACTTCTCTGAGTTCAGTACGAGAACTCAGTCTTTATGCAGAATCCCACCAAAGTTCAAGCCAAGGTGGACCATGTAATCTCTACTAACCGCCACAAAAATGACTACAATTAAAACCAAAACACTCCCACATGGCCCTCATTTTCTTCCATACAGACACTCATCATAACCTCTGGCTGGAGGTTTCCGTGAGGGGTGCATCCCAAGACAGTGTCCAAAATAAGCTTCCTTGCCTCTCATTTGCCTAAAGTCAGGGTGGCCTGGACACCCTTCCTGTGAACTAAGAGTCATCAAATAGGCCTGCCGTTTATTTTGCTCTGCTTCTTAAATTTGAGGCCTACTGATGGTGGGATTTAGATTCTTCATGTGAATTGGAGTCATGAGAAAACCCAATCACCTATGGGCTAGAATCTGCAGGGCTTTGAAGAACTTATTTGACCCAAAGGAGGCCTATTCTCACTTAATGGAGGTCAGGAACCTTACCACGGAAGGAGAGAGACTTCATCCACAATGATTGCTCTTTTGGACATTTTGCTTTTGGATGCATACATGGGATCTCTCTTTAGATCCATCAGGTGCAGAGAATCTAAGCCACAGAATTACACAAGGCCAAGAGGCTGATTAAGACATATCCCTTTCCAAAGCAATTAAGCAAAGAGCCACAGTTGATGCCCCTTCATTTGCAGTTGAAAACTTTTCTTCAGGCTTCAAAAAGGGTGGCCTGAGGCAAAGACTTTCCTGACATTCAGGGCAACAGAACATTAGGTAAGGAAAAGGCCCAAAGCATGGTTTCTCCACTGAGTCTTTACTGGTCACACTGATATCTGAGTTTTCTGAGATGCTCGCCATGCCCTTCATTTAACCAACACATGGCCGTGTCACAGAGCTTGGAGGTGGTACATATCTTGGACACAAAACCATGAGCCTATTCTGGAGAGTGGCCAGAATTCAGGAAGCAAACAGTAACTTAGGAAGATAGCAGGTGTTGCCGGTCCATAAGGCAAGCCGCAGTCCATTCATAAATTGGGAAGGATGAATGCTGGGAAGCTTTCTACTAGACAAGACTCATCCATTGATGCATTCTCTTTGCTAATGTCTACAACCACTGACACAGTGAGATACACAGACATAGAAACACTCACCTTTTCATACGACTTTCTGGAAACACTTTACTCCAAACCAAACAAACCGCCTTTCAGACATATTCTCAGAGCATGAGAAAAAAACCACAAACCCACACCCCCAGCCAGATAAGCACCTCCTTCCTCCAAGTAGGTTTGTGACTATCCGGAGTGTCCTCTGACTGATAGGCCATACTATGTTCCCCTGAAATGGCCTCTCCTATCTCACATCTGGTGTCCATGGCCAATTCTGTGAAGTTGTCAGGAGCCAGCAAATAGCCACTGCCTTCTTTCTCAGGAAAGGCCCCTCTTAAGAGCTTTCCTGTCATTTGTCCATTCTCACATCAGTAGATACCAAGAAAGACTGACTCTGTCCTTGTTATATCAAACAAGTGAGACCACTGGGTCTGGGACTGAGACAGGCTCTAGGTGCCTGGCTTCCTGGATCCCAAGTTCAGAAAGTGCCATGAACAAAAAAGTGAGGTGAGGTAACTTCTTTCAGGAACTGAATGAGGTTACTGCCTTGGCAACCAGTTTGTCCTAACACATGCATCCAAGTGTCCCATGACATGTAGGCTGACCGTATTTCTGTGACACTTTCACAAGTTAGAATGGTATATCAACCATAGGCACCTGGGAACAGCTCTCCACACAGGCCTCATTTGGTCCATCTTCTCTAGATTAAGAAGAGAGAGGCTGATTCAGACAAAAGCCTTCATCCTGACCAGGTTGTTTGGCATGGAAGATGACTTTTGATCTCTCAGGACCTTCATACCTGCCTACATCTTCTCCAGGGATCAATTCTGCATGGACCTTTGAGGTTCTCAGCAGGTGGACAATCCCCTACTTTCCTGTATTGTAAGACCAACTCTGTCCCTGCTCTTTTGTAAATGTAGATTGAGGGAACAGTTTATGGTTAGGGTTAATTACATGTTTGTTTTGGGTTAGGAATCATTTTGCTGGATGAATAATGGTATTGGGAATCTGTGATATATATAAGAACATAGAGTTGAAAAATATGTATGAAAACAGAAATGTAGTAAGATTTAAAGTCCATATTGGCATTGGGCCTTTGATTTGGATACTTAGCTTTGAATTACGTTCTGCAGTGATGTCTCAGATAAATTGATTATCAATGACATAGGACCTTGTACCTTGGATGATAGATTGTAGAAAAGAACATCCACTCAAACAGGGATAGTCCATAGGATTAGGAAGATAGTCGGTAGGTTTTGCAAGAAGTGTGAGTACAGGATATGGACCAAAAGTTCTTTATCAATAGGGTTTCGGTAATAGAATGAAGGTCAATGTCAGCACATGTGAAGAGTCAGTCACATAGGTAAACTGGGGAAAATATGTAGGAAAGGAAACATCAATAGAGACAGTAGGAAATCAGGCAAAGTATAAAGTGAGTGATAGGATTAGACATTTTAACAGGGTTGATGTTGACTATATAATCTTCGAAGAAACAAATATGTAGTCACCAATAGGATGGACATTTGAGAGAATTAGGCAACCTAGACATCAATGTTTTTAGTAATCCATGCTCCCATTCAATTTAGGCTTTTGTACAAACATATGTGTGATCTTTGCATTTTGTATCCAAAATAGTACTGTGATAAAATGTATAGGTAGATCAGGTGACATAAGTATTTTTTCCACCATTTCAGGGAGCAATATTTTGAAGATGTATAAATTAGTATTGCGGGTACAAAGAGGTGTACCCTGTGTGTATGAATATAGAGATAATGCATGAATAGATGATACTGTGAATAAATAATATAACTGATTCCACTTTAAATAATGGATTAAATTGATATCTTAAAATTTACAAGAAATCTTATATTGATACACAGTCATTCATTCCTATCAGTTATACATCTAATGGTAATATGAGGGTTATGGTTTGTCATTAAGGGTGTGTGAGTTTTGCTTCAAAAGTAATTATGGAAATCGAAAATAATGTGTTTGTAAAGAAGTCTCATGAAGAGACTAGTCAAGAAACATGGAGGAATACGTGTGTTCTGAAGCAGGAAGTAATTGAAAGTGAAACAAATTGATATAAATTAGCGAACTTGTGGATGAAATATATATCCCATGATGTGCATAAACTGAAGAAATAGTAATGTACCAGTGTTGAATACAAATGAACGTCAAAATACATATCATGTCCCATAGGAATCTACTTGCATTGATGTTAAACTTGGTCAGTAACTGTAGAAATATTAGGATTTGTATGCATCATTCACTGAAGTTAGTTTTCAGTACTAGGAAACAAATATGTATTTCAGGTGGATGAATATTTCTGAGAATAATCTTGTGAAAAGTTGATAATAAATCCACATACATGAACATGAATAAATTTTGGGAGTGTATAATAAGACACATATATTTCATATTTTCAAAAATCTGGAGAGTGTGTATATATATATATATATATATATATAGATATAGATATAGATATAGATATATAGATATATAGATATATATATATAGATACATATATATACATATGCCTGTATATATATACACACACACACACACTCACACAGACATTAAAAAGTAGCAATATATATGCCAATCGAAATTTATTACGAAATATATATAATCCACACATCCCAAAATATACTTTTTACTGAACATGGATTTATATATAATTTTGTTCAGCTAGAAAGGTCACCAATAGTTTGAATTTTCAGTTCCAACAGCATTAAGAGGAGTGATCTCTTCTCACAATTTGCATCTGCCAAGTCAGCAACCTCTCAAGTATATACATGTGATACCAGGTAGGATTCTATATGTGCATATAAAAACACATGTGCTGAATAGGCCACAGAGAAAGGGAGAGAGGAATTCACATATTTGTTAACTTTAAAAACACATGGAGAACTGTTTTAATTAAAAATTGAGTAGATTTATAATTCCTAGCCTATATAATGCAAAAGGCAAGTCCAATTATACAACATGACTCCTCTGAACTGCTTGTATTTCTATTCTGTTTTGGTTATTATTCTCCATCATGTTAGGATTAGTAGTCAGAGTCTAGTGGGGTATGTGTTAGTGTCCAAAATAAGCTCTCTTACCCCTCATTTGCCTAAAGTCATGGGGGCCTGGACACCCTGCATTTGAACCAGGAGTGATAAAATAGGACTGCAGTTAATACTGCTCTGCTTCTCCATTTTGAAGCCTACTGCCTGTCAGGTATAGATTCTTTATGTGATTTGGAATAATGAGAAAACCCAAGCACTTCTTTAGGGCTTTGAAGATTTCATTTGAACCAAATGATCCCTATTCTCACTTGATGTAGGTCAGGAACATAACAAAGGAAGGCAAGACACTTCATCCACCATAACTGATCTTTTTGCCATTTTGGTTTGGATGCACACATGGGACCTTTCTTTAGATCCATCAGGTGCTGAGAATCTAAGCCACAACCTCACACATGTCCAAGAGGCTGATTAAGACACATCCATTTCCAAAGAAACTAAGCAAAGAGCCACAGGTGATGACCATTCATTTTCATTTGAAAACTGTTTTCTTCAGGCTTCACAAAGGGGTGGCCTGAGGCAAAGACCTTCCTGACATTCAGGGCAACAGAAACATAGGTAAGAGAATGGCCCAAAGCAGGGTTTCTCCACTGAGAATTTCCTGGTCACACTGATATCTGAGTTTTCTGAGATGCTCGCCATTCCTTACCACTATCCAGTACATGGCCATGTAACAGAGCTTGGAGGTGGTACATATCTTGGACACAAAACCATGAGCCTATTCTGCAGAGTTGCCAGAATTCAGGAAGAAAACAGGAACTTAGGAAGATAGTAGGTGTTGTCCCTCCATAAGGCAAGCTGCAGTTCATTCATAAATTGGGCAGGATGAATGCTGGGAAGCTTTCTACAAGACAAGACATATCCATTGATGCATTCTCTTTTCTAATGTCTACAACCACGGACACAGTGGGATACACAGGCATAGAATCACTCACCTTGTCAAAAGACTTACTAGAAACAGTCCATTCCAAACCAAACAAACTGTCTTTCCTACCTATTCTCAGAACATGAGACAAAACCACAAACTGACACTCACACTCACAAAGGCATCTCCTTCCTGCAAGTAGGTCTCTGACTATCTGGAGTGTCCTCTGTCTGTTGGGCCGTATTATGTTCCAATGAAATGTCCTGTCCTGTCTCAGATCTGTCTCCTTTGCAAACTCTGTGAAGTTCTCAGGAGCCAGCGGTGAGCCACTACCTGCTTTCTCAGGAAAGGCCCCTCTTCAGATGTGTCCTGGCATTTGGCAATCCTCACATTAGTAGATACCAAGAAATACTGACTCTGTCCTTGGTACATCCAAACAAGTGAGCCCACTGGGATTGGGACTGGGACTGGCTCTGGCAGCCTGGCATCTTGGATCCCAAGTTCAGAGAGTTACATCACCAAGGAAGTGAGGTAGGTCACTTTCTTCAGGAAATGTATGAGGTCACTACCTTTGGCAATCACTTTGTTTTAACATTTGCTTCCAAGGGTCCCATGAGATAGAGGCTGCCCCTACTTTCGGTGACAAGTTCACAAGATAGAATGGTATAACAAACATAGGCGCCTGGGAACATCTCCCCACACAGGACTGGTTTAGTCCATCTTCTCTACATTTAGATAGAGAGACTGATTCAGACACATCCCTTCATCCTGACAAGGGGGTTTGCCATGCAAGATGACTTTTGCTCTCTCAACTCCTTCATAGCTGCCTACGTCTTCTCCAGGGATCATTTCTGCATGGACCTTTGAGGATCTCAGCAGGTTTAAGAACCCCTACATTCCTGTATTGTAAAAGCAACTCTGTCCCTGCTCTTCTGTAAAGTTTGATTCAGGGAAGAGTGTATGGTTACGGTTAATAAAAGTTCAATTTGGGTTAAGAAACATTCCACGGCATGAATAATGGTATTGGGAACCTGTAATATTTACAAGAATGTAAAAGTGAAATATAAGAATGAAAACAGAAATCTAGGTAAGATTTGAAGCCCAGAAGGGCATTGGGCCCTTGATTGGGATACTTAGCTTTGAATTATGTTCTGCAGAAATGTCTCAGATAAATCAATGTTCAATGGCATAGGACTTTGTACCTTGAATGATGGAATGTCAAAGAGAACTTATAGTCAAGAAAGGATAGTCGGTATTATTAGAAAGATAGTCTGTAGGTTTAGAACTAAGAGTGAGTATAGGATTTGGACCAAAAGTTCTTTTGCAATAGGGTTTCTGGTAGAGATTGAATGTAAATGTGAGCACATGTGAAGAGTCAGTC
Source organism: Callospermophilus lateralis (assembly GCF_048772815.1). Taxonomy (NCBI): domain Eukaryota; kingdom Metazoa; phylum Chordata; class Mammalia; order Rodentia; family Sciuridae; genus Callospermophilus; species Callospermophilus lateralis. The sequence goes on along the minus strand of NW_027512420.1, from coordinate 341,016 downwards.
ACAATGATAAGCTGGGGAAAATATGTAGGAAAGCAGATATCAATAGAGACATTAGGAAATCAGGCAAATGAAAAAGTGAGTGATAAGATTAGACATTTTCAACGGGCTTGAGGTTGAATATATAATCTTAGGAAGAAACAAATATGTAGTCAAGAATAGGATTCACATTTGAGAGCATTAGGCAAACTGGACATGGAAGTTTTTAGTAATCCATGTTCACTTTCCATTTAGGTTTGGTAAAATCATAAGTGTCACCTTTGCGTTTTGTGTCCAGAATATTACTGTGATAAAATGTATATGTTAATCAGGTGACATGTGCATTTCTTCCACCATTTCTGGGAGCAATATTTTGAAGACGTATAAATTAGTATTGGGGGTACAAAGAGGTGTATCCTGTGTCTATGAATATAGAGATAATGCATGAAAAGACCATACTGTGAATAAATAATATAACTGGTTCCACTTTAAATAATGGATTTAATTGATATCTGAAACTAAGTAAGAAATCTTATATTGATATACAATCATTCATTCCAGCTAGTTGTACATCTAATGGTAATACTAGGGTTTGGTTTATCATGACGGGTGTATGAGTTTTGCTTCAAATGTGATAATGGAAATCGAAAATAATGAGTTTGGAAAGAAGTCTCATGAAATGAGCAGTCAAGAAACATAGAGAAATACATGTGTTCTGAAGCAGGAAGTGACTGAAAGTGAAACAAATGCGTATAAATTAGCGAACTTGTGGATGAAATATATATCCTATGATGTGCATAAACTGAAGAAATAGTAATGTTCCAGTGTTGAATAAAAATGAATGTCAAAATACACATCATGTCCCATAGGAATCTACTAGCCTTGATATTAAACTGGGTCAGTTACTATAGAAATATTAGATTTTTTTTTTGGTGTTATAATAGAATTTATTTTACCACTAGCATGCCACAGAATGTTGAGAAAAGAGCAATGGATTTTTAGTTATCGCACTAATAATCTAACATTTAATGACTCTTTTGGATAGTCTAGAAATTACATAAGGCTATGTAACATAATTTTTTTAATTTAACATTCATAAAAGCTTGGAGTTTTGGTAATATTTCTACTTTTTTATTTTTAATTTTTTCAGTTGTGATTGACCTTCATTTTGTTTATTTGTATGTGGTGCTTAGAATAGAACCCAGTGTCCCACACATGCTAGAAAAGCATGTTACCACTGAACCACAAACCCAGCCCCTCCACTTTTATCTTTACATCGAACATGCCTCTCCCTCATCTTTACTCACTTTCTTCCTCATTTTCCCCCTTCTCTCTCTTGCTTTTTCGTTTTCCTTTCATATCTGTTTTTCTCTCATGTCATTACAAACAGTAGTATGCTATGAAATTTAAATTTAAGACTGTTTTTTATAGTCATTGTTCTTTTCTTGAGAAAATTTAATAATTATAATCACCTGATAGATATATTAAAATAAATTTTTATACATATGTATCTATATTCATGCATATGCATTACATATTATATATATATACATACATATACATTTAAAAGTACTTTGATTAGCCTGTTAAAAATAATATAGACCAAAACTTTCTTAATTCTCAAGCCTTCCAGAATTAACATCTTACAGTGAAAATCAAATAAACATATTTAAATAAACAGGTATCATTCTTTTTATCAATACTGATAATTTAAGGTTTTATATCACATTAAGCTATAATACGGCATATTAAATCTTATGAATTAGAAAAAGTTTTTTGAATAACCTATTATTTAAGGACCATATGCACTGACATTTTAAAGGCTTTCTTGTGATTTCAATTTCTATCAATTGTGTATTAATTGCCAAATGCTTATTTTAGTACTTTTCATATTCATAATTGATATAAAGTCAATTGTTTAATTCTTCTTGTAAATAATTACTTATTACAGTAGGGACATTATTAATAATTCTAAATCTGTATAAGAAAATAGTACAAAGATATTTTCATGCAAAATTAAGAATAATTGTGTGCTCTAAATGTCTGATTGTTGATACATATAACAAAGAGCTTTTGATGAGTCTCTTCCCCAGTAAAACATAAAATGCAAAGATATTGTTGGGTATATATGTGCAAATAAAGATAAAGAAAATACACATTATCAGCTAGAAACTATTAAATAAAAGGTGAAAACAACAATCCAACACATTGTACGAATTTGTCAGATGAGGTAGTATTCTGGAAGAATAGCCTAAGACTAGACCTGGTCCATGACAAAATATTCACGAAAAAAAAATGAAATATGAAAAATATAGAAAATGCTATGAATTTTTCATGAAGGTAGGTGAATTATCCTTTAATCTCAATTTATGTGCATTTTCAAAAGCCAATTTCCTGGTAAAATAAATTTGTGATAGTTACAACTAAACGAAACAAAGTTTCTGCTTAGCAAAATGAATGCATCTCAACCCATTTTTAGCTGATTTCTTCCCTGTCAATTTTAAACCGTTATTTATTTATTTATTTCTATTGGTTGTTCCAAACATTACAAAGCTCATGATATATCATCTTTGATACATTTGACTCAAATGGGTTATGAACTCCCATTTTTTCCACAAATATGAATTTCAGAATCACATTGGTTACACATTCACATTTTTGAACAATAGCATATTAGTGACTGTTGTATTCTGCGACCTTTCCTATCCCCCACTATCCCCCCTCCCCTCCCCTCCCATCTTCCCTCTCTACCTCATCTGCTGTTGTTCAATTCTCTCCATTGTTTCCCCCCCATTTCCCCTCAAATCCTCTTATATGTAATTTTGTGTAACATTGAGGGTCTCCTACTATTTCCATATGCTTTCCCTTCTCTCTCCCTTTCTCTCCCCCAACTCGTCTTTGTTTAATGATAAACTTTTCCTCATGCTCTTCCTCGATGTTCTGTTCTTAGTTGCTCTTTTGATATCAAAGAAGACATTTGGCATTTGTTTTTTTAAGGATTGGCTAGCTTCGCCTAGCATAATCTGCTCTAATGCCATCCATTTCCATGTAAATTCTATGATTTTGTCATTTTTTAATGAAGAGTAATACTCCATTTTGTATAAAAGCCACATTTTTTTTATCCTTTCATTTATTGAAGGGCATCTAGGTTGGTTCCACAGTCTAGCTATTGTGAATTGTGCAGCTATGATCATTGATGTGGCAGTATCTCTACAGTACGCTCTTTTAAGATCCTCAGGAAATAGTTCGAGAAGGGTGATAGCTGGGTCAAATGGTGGATCCATTCCCAGCTTTCCCAGGTATCACCATAGTACTTTCCAAATTGGCCTCACCAATTTGCAGTCCCACCAGCAGTGTACAAGTGTACCCTTTTCCCCACATTCTCACCAACACTTATTTTGTTTGACTTCATAATGGCTGCCGATCTTACTGGAGTGAGATGGTATCATAGGGTGGTTTTGATTTGCATTTCTCTGACTGCTAGAGATAGTGAGCATTTTTTCATGTACTTGTTCATTGATTGAATGTCCTCCTCTGTGAAGTGTCTGTTCAGGTCCTTGGCCCATTTGTTGATTGGGTTATTTGTTATCTTATTGTTTAATTTTTTTGAGTTCTTTGTATATTCTGGATATTAGGGCTCTATCTGAAGTGTGAGGGGTAAAAATTTGTTCCCAGGATGTAGGCTCTCTATTTACCTCTCTTATTGTTTCTCTTGCTGAAAAAAAAAATTAGTTTAAGTGAGTCCCATTTGTTTATTCTTGTTATTAACTCTTTGGCTATGGGCATCCTATTAAAGAATGTGGAGCCCGACCCCACAGTATGTAGATCGTAGCCAACTTTTTCTTCTATTAGACGCAGTGTCTCTGATTTGATATCTAGCTCCTGGATCCATTTTGAGTTAACTTTTTGCATGGTGAGAGAAAGGGATTCAGTTTCATTTTGTTGCATATGGATTTCCAATTTTCCCAGCAACATTTGTTGAAGATGCTATCTTTCCTCCATTGCATGTTTTTAGCCCCTTTATCAAATATAAGAAAGTTGTAATTTTGTGGATTGGTTTCTGTGTCCTCTATTCTATACCATTGGTCCAGCTGCCTGTTTTGGTACCAGTACCACGATGTTTTTATTACTATTGCTTTGTAGTACAGTTTGAACTCTTGTATCGCTATACCTCCAGATTCACACTTCCTGCTTAGAATTGCTTTTGGTATTCAGGGTCTTTTGTTTTTCCATATGAATTTCATGATTGCTTTATCATTTCTACAATAAATGCCTTTGGGATTTTTATTGGCACCGATTTAAACCTGTAGAGAACTTTGGGTAATATCAACATTTTGATGATGTTAATTCTGCCTATCCATGAACAAAGTACATTTTTCCATCTTCTAAGATCTTTTTCTATCTCTCTCTTTAGGGTTCTGTAGTTTTCATTATATAAATCTTTCACCTCTTTCGTTAGGATGATTCCCAAGTATCTTATATTCTTTGTGGATATAGTGAATGGAGTGGTTTTCCTCATTTCAATTTCAGAAGTTTTTCTGCTGATATACAGGAATGCCTTTGATTAATGCGTGTTGACTTTATATCTTGCCACTTTGCTGAATTCATTTATTAACTCTAGCAGTTGTTTGTAGACCCTTTTGAGTCTGTTAAATATATTATCATGTCATCTGAAAATAGCGATAATTTAAGTTCTTCTTTTCCTATTTTCATGTCTTTAATTTCTTTTGTCTGTCTAATTGCTCTGGCTAGTATTTCAAGAACTAAATCGAATAGAAGTGGTGATAGAGGGCATCCCTGTCTTGTTCCAGATTTTAGAGGGAATGCCTTCAGTTTTTCTCCATTTACGATGATGCTAGCCTGAGGTTTAGCATATATAGCTTTTACAATGTTGAGGTAAGTTCCTGTTATCCCTAGTTTTTCTAGTGTTTTGAACATAAAGGGAGGCTGAACTTTTTCGAATGTTTTTTCTGCATCTATCAAGATGATCATATGGTTCTTGTCTTTAAGTCTATTGATGTGGTGAATAGCATTTATGGATTTCCGTATATTGAACTAGCCTTGCATACCTGGGATGAATCCTACTTGATCATGGTGCACAATTTTTTGATATGCTTTTGTATTACATTCACCAGGATTTTATTGAGAATTTTTGCATCCTAGTTTATTAGAGATATTGGTCTGTAGTTTTGTTTCTTTGAAGTGTTTTTGTCTGGTTTCGGGATCAGGGTGATTTTGGCCTCATAGAATGAATTTGAAAGAGCACCTTCATTTTCTATTTCTTGAAATAGCTTGAAAAGTATTGGTATTAATTCTTCTTTAAAGGTTTTGTAGAGCTCCGCTCTATACCCATCCGCTCCAGGGCTTTTTTTGGTTCATAGTCTTTTGATGGCTTCTTGTATTTCTTCCTTTGTTATTGGTCTGTTTAAATTGTGTGTGTCTTCCTGACTCAATCTTGGCACATCGTATGACTTAAGAAATTTATTGATATCTTCACTATCTTCTATTTCATTTGAATATAGGGTTTCAAAATACTTTCTAATTATCTTCTGTATTTCTGTAGTGTCTGTTATGATAATGCCTTTTTCATGCCGTATGTTAGTAATTTGAGTTCTCATTCTTCTTCTCTTTGTTAGCATGGCTAAGGGCCTGTCGATCTTATTTATGTTTTCAAAGAACCAACCTTTAGTTTTATCAATTTTTTCAATGTTTTTTTTTGTTTCAATTTCGTTGATTTCTGCTCTAATTTTAATTATTTCTTGTCTTCTACTACATTTGCTGTTGTTTTTCTTTTCTTTTTCTAGGTTTTTGAAGTGTAGTGTGAGTTCATTTATTTTATTTTATTTTATTTTTTTGAGGAAAGAACTCCAAGAAATGAATTTCCCTCTTAAAACTGCTTTCATTGTGTCCCATAGATTCCAGTATGTTGTGTCTGTATTGTCATTTGTCTATAAGAATTTTTTATATCCTCCTCTATGTCTTCTGTAACCCATTGATCATTCAGTAGAATATTGTTCATTTTTCCATATGATGTAGGATTTTTCCTTCCTTCTTTTATCATTTATTTCCAGTTTCATTCCAATATGATCAGTTATGGTGCATGGTATTATCTCCAAGCCTTTATATTTACTAAGGGTTGCCCTATGGCATAATATATGAACTATCTTTGAGTAGGATCCTTGTGTTGCTGAGAAGAACGTGTATCCACTTGAGGATGGTTGATATATTCTATATATGTTGGTTAAGCCTAGGTTATTTATTGTGCTGTTGAATTCCATAGTTTCTTTATTCAGTTTTTGTCTAGAGGATCTTTCTAATGGCGAGATCAGTGTGTTGAAGTCACCCGTAGTTATTGTGTTGTAGTCTATTTGACTCTTGAACTTGAGGAGAGTTTGTTTCATGAGCGTTGCAGCTCAATTGTTTGGTGCATACAAATTGATAATTGTTATGTCTTGTTGGTGGATGGTTCCTTTTAACAGTACATAGTGTCCTTCGTTATCCCTTTTTATTAACGTAGGTTTGAAATTGATTTTATTTGATATGAGTATGGCTACTCCTGCTTGCTTCCGAGGGCCATGTGAGTGGTATGATTTATCCCAACCTTTTACTTTCAGCCTGTGTATGTCTTTACCTATCATATGAGTCTCCTGAAGGCAGCAGACTGTAGGATTTGTTTTTTTGATTCAGGTTACTAACCTATGTCTCTTGATTGGTGAGTTTATGCCATTAACATTTAAGGTTACAATTGAAATATGATTTTTACTTTCATTCATGTTTATTTATTTATTTATTTTTAGTTTGGCTAGTTTTTACTTTTTGGTTATTTTTCTCCCCCTTTACTGAGATACCTCCTGCTGTTAGTTTGGGGCACTATTTTTCAATTCCTCTTCTTCTAGTATTTTGCTCAAACGCTTTGCAGTGCTGGTGTTCTTTCTGCAAATTCTTTTAGCTTTTGTTTATCGTGAAAGACACTAATTTCATTGTCAAATCCCAAACTTAATTTTGATGGATACAGCACTCTTGGTTGGAATCCATTATTTTTCAGCGTTTGAAATACATTGTTCCAGGATCTACTCGCTTTCAAAGTTTGTGATGAAAATTCAGTCGTTAACCTAATTGGTTTACCCCAGAATGTAATCTGCCTCATTTCTCTTTTAGCTTTTAATATTCTCTCCTTGTACTGTATGTTAGCTATCTTGATAATTCTATGTCTTGGAGTTGGTCTATTATGGTTTTGAATGTTTGAGGTCATGTAGGCTTCAAGGATTTGGCAATCCATTCCATCTTTTATCTCTGGGAAGTTTTCTAGAATTATTTCATTTAATATGTTGTCCATTCCTTTGGTTTGAATCTCTATGCCTTCTTCTATCCTGATGACTCAAATTTGTTTTTTTTATGACATCCCATATCTCTTAAATAGATTGCTCATGGGATATAAGCATCTTTTCTGTGTTGACTATATTCTTTTCAAGTTGATAAACTTTGTCTTCATTATCTGATCTTCTGACTTCTACTTAATCTAGTCTATTTACAATATTCTCGTTTGAGTTTTTAATGTGGTTTATATTTTTCTGCATTCCTAGGATTACTGTTTGATTTTTTTAAGAACTCTGTTTTTTGGTAAAGCTCCTTCTTTGCCATTTGAATTTGTTTGTTTAATTCATTTTCAAAATATTCTTTTATTGCTTGGACTTGCTGCCTCATGTCTTCTCTAATATTTCTTTCCATCTGAGTTAGGGATGCATTGAGTTTTTTCCCTATCCCTGTTTCTGATGATTCTAGGTCCTCCTGTAGAATTAAGTTGTTCGGCATTATTTGTACACCTTTTTCCCTTGTTTTTTCATGAAGTTCACATTACTTTCCAGCTCCGTTTGATTGCTGTGTTTCTGCTCTCTTCTATATATTTGTTTTGGTTTTATATATCTCTATTGTAGCTCCTCTGTGTTGGTAGACTGTGCATGCTAAAGTGGATTCCACTGGGAAGGAATTCCGACGGCCGAGCTCCAGTGATGTCACCTCTCTGCTATGGTGGGCCCCAGGCTCTTTGCCCGGGTGTTCGCATGGGGGTGTGGGACTGTACTGTCTCTGTTTGTTTTCAGCTCCTGGTCGCGGGTGTGCAGGCGGTCACAAGCTGTCCAGTCACGCAGTCAGCGGGTGGGCTGTCACCGGCGGTTGTGCGATCTCTAGCCACCCATTAGGGCAGGCATATGGCAGGTGATTGGTCGCTGGTGGGCAGGCGGTCTCCAGCCGTCCAGTCGCACCTGCAGCGGGCCGGCTGTTGCCGGCGGGCGAGCGTTCTCCAGGCGCCCAGTCACGCGGGCCTGGCCTCTAGTCCCCTGGTTTCTCCTGCTAGTCCTGGTTTCTCTTGCTACACCAGTTTTCCCCTGAGTAATGCCCTCGGCAGCTCAAACTGTACTCTGGCCTGCCGTTTCTTTGGTGTGGATTGTGTCTATTGGGAACCCCAGCACTCTATTGTTTTTTTTTTTTTTTTTCCGTTTGACCCTTCCCCATCGCTGGCTAGACAGATTTTGTTTTCACCACTGATGGGAGGGGGAGTAGAAGGTCAGGTGCCTCTAGTTTCCCCCCCCATCTTTATTCAGGCTCTCTCTGATAATCCCTCCCCTGGAAAGCTTAGGAAAGATTTTATGCAAATATCCTACTGTATGGGAGATGAGCGGAAAACACACAACTGTTTTATTGTTGCAATCTGTCAGAGAGTGGCGGTGGTTACTTCAGCTCTCCAAGATGGTTGCCGTTGGTTTCCTTGGTGGATTTTCTGTTGTGGGGGATAGAACTGTAGCGCTTCCTTCCCTGACTGAGATCCCGAACTCTGCCTGGGGCTCAGTGGGGGGTCAGCCGGCAGGATTCCACAGAATCTGCAGCAACGTTTCTCCCTGGATGCTAGTCGCTTCTCGGTGGTGCCCCGACGTCTGTAGCCACGGGGCGGGCCGCACGGATCAGTAAGCCCGGATCTCCGGTTGCATATTCAGCTCACGTTTGAGACTCAATTACCGGACCTCGTTGGTGGAAATCATTCTTTTAGGTTTCGGTGCACACCCATTTTTCTATAAGATCCTAACAAGATAGTCTTTTGTCATTTTAACTCGTTATTCACGTGCAATGTGGCGTGGTACACTGGGTGTGATGCACTCTATTCGCGGCCAACTTGCAATGTCGAAATATTATGTTTTGTATGCACCATTTACTGAAGATAGATTTCAGTACTAGGCAACCAATATGTAATTCAGGTTGATAAATATTTCTGAGAATTATCTTTTGAAAAGTTGATTATAAATCCACATTCATGATATGAATGAATTTGGGGAGTGCACAATAAGGCACATATATTTCATATTTTGAAAAATCTTGAGAGTATATATATATATATATATATATATATATATATATACACAGAGAGACATTACAATGTAGCATTATGTATGCCAACGGAAATTTATCGTGAAATACATATCATCCAGAGATCCAAAAATATTAATTTTACTGAACATGGATTTATGTATAATGTTGTTCAAATAGGAGGCTCAGCCATAGGTTGAATTTTCAGTTTCAACAGCATTTAGGAGGAGTGATATCTTCTCACAATTTGTATCTGCCAAGTCAGCCACCTCACAAAAATGTACGTGTAATACTAGGTAGGATTCTATATATGCATATAAAAATACATTTGCTGACTAGGCTACAGAGAAAGGGAGACATAAATTCACATGTTTGTTAACTTTAAAAACACATGGAGAACGATTTCAACAAAAAAATTGACTAGATTTATAACTCCTACCCTATATAATGCAAAAGGCAAGTCCAAGAATACCAAACATGCCTCCTCTTAACTGCTTGTATTTCTATTCTGATTGGGTTATTATTTTCCATGATATTACGATTAGTAGTCAGAGTCTAGTAGGGTAGGGGTTAGTGTCAGGGATTCAGTATTTCAAATGGAAAATTGGAAAATGAATCCAATGTGTATGCAAATATGTGCTACACAAAAATGTTCCCACTCTCATCAAGAACTATGGCTTGACATTACTTTTGCCCCAAGTAAGACACAATTAGAGGAGAAGTGTTAGAAAATCTGTGAATACATATCTGGAATGGAATATGCTCAGTAGTTCACAAAACTGGAGGTGGTAGAGGAGTTCCCAAAAGTAAGGGATAGGGTGAACACTCCACAAACATGAGGCTCTGCGGGCCTAAAGACTTCTTGAAGAACTGCCTCTGAGGTTGGGCACCTGAAAAATATGTTGTTTTCTGGAGCTTTAGCTTCATTTGTAGTGAGACCATCAAAGCTGGGTCTACATCTATGTGACCTGGAGGACATGGTTTCTTATTTTCCAGTGAAGATGAGGCAGCAGTGCTGAATTTGCTCTTTGTAGGTAAACTGTGACCACTGGGGACTAAGTGTCTCCCCATGTGGACTGTGAAGCCATTTGGTCATCCTCCAAATTTCATGGTGTTTCTTGCTGCTACACTGGGAGTTTGCTATTTGATTCAAAAATACAAGGAGTTCTAGTGGGTCACAGTGCTGGAGGGAGTTCTGTCACATGTGGTGGGTCAGTTTCTGCAGGAGAATGCACCAAACATACTTCTAGCCCACATATATTGCCCCATTGACCATAGCAACTTGATTCTGAACATTGCCCTGAAATCTCTCAGTATTACAAGATGCCTTTATATAGAAGGGACTGCTTGCTGCACCATATCAGTCACAAGCCATTTGGAAGCCAATGGAAGATCCACAGGCCCCACCACAGATGTTTTATCATACACCTGACCACCACGGCTCTAGGCCCACTACTCAGCGGGCTCCAACTTATTGGCATCTCTGTTCTACACGATTTTCATGTAACTGAGTCAATCAAAGCACTGTCTGGTATACTCATGATCAGCAACAGGACATCCAAAGGTCCTCCATTGCCACCTGGTCATGGGAAATTCAAAAATTTTATGGTATTTTTGTAGCCATTTTTCAATGATGATGTTGGAGGCACTGTGGGTTAAAATTCACTCCAGAACCATTAAATGTAGAGGAAGCACATTTCAATGAAAGCTTTGGAGAATTCTCACAGGCAAGGCTTCTCAAAAAGTGGCCAAATGTTCACATGAAGCCAGTCCCATTGAGGTCTACAATGAGGTCCATGTGTGTTTCGACTCTCAAATATGGCTGACAAGTCTTTCAGAATAAAATCACGTGATATCTTGGCTGTGATTCCCAGTGCTCTGTTGAAAGCCACCCTGCACATAGATCTCAGTTTTCAAGGGGGACTCTCATGCATGGCCTCCGAAAATCCCAACGCAATTCATGGCAATAATTCTCTGAGTTCAGTTCCAGAACTCAGTCTCTAAGGGGAATCACACCAGAGTTCATGTAAAGGTGGACCCAGTCATGTCTTCCAAACACCAAACAAATGGCCACAATTAAAACCAAAACACTCCCACATGGCCCTCATGATCTTTCATATAGACACTCATCATAACCTCTGGCTGGATGTTTCCATGAGGGGCGAAACACAAGACAGTCTCCAAAATAATCTCCCTTGCCCCTTAATGGCCTAAAATCAGGGTTGCCTGGACACACTTCCTGTGAACTAGGAGTGATCAAATAGGCCTGCTGTTAATACTTCTCTGCTTCTCCAATTTGAGGCCTACTGACTGTGGGGTTTATTTTTTTATGTGAATTGGAGTCATTATAAAACCCAAGCACATATCGGCTAGCTTCTGCAGGGCTTTGAAGAAATCATTTGACCCAAAGGATCCCTATTCTCACTTGATGGAGGTCAGGAACCTAAAAGAGGAAGGGGAGAGACTTCATCCACAATGACTGCTCTTTTGGCCATTTTGGTTTTGAATGCACACATGGGATCATTCTTAAGATACATCAGGTGGTGAGAATCTAAGCCATTGCCTCAAACAGGGCCAAGAGGCTGATTCAGACACATCCCTTTTCAAAGCAATTAAGCAAAGAGCCACAGGTGATGCCCATTCATTTCCATTTGAAACCTGTTTTCTTCAGGCTTCACAAAGGGGTGGCCTGAAACAAAGACCTTCCTGACATTCAGGGCAACAGAACAATAGGTAAGCAAAGCAGGGTTTCTCCACTGAGACTTTATTGGTCACACTGATATCTGAGTTTTCTGAGATGCTCGCCATTCCCTTCAGCTATCCAGTACATGGCCATGTAACAGGGTTTGGAAATGGTACATATATTGGACACAAAACCATGAGCCTATTCTGTAGAGTGGCCAGAATTCAGGAAGAACGCACGAACTTTGGAAGATAGCGCGTGTTGCCCATCGATAAGGCAAGCCAAAATCCATTCATCAATTTGGCAGAATAAATGATGGGAAGCTTTCTACTAGACAGGACACATCAATTGATGCATTATCTTTTCTAATGTCTATAACCATGGACACAGTGGGATACACAGACATAGAAACACTCGCGTTGTCAAATGACTTACTAGAAACAGTTCACTCAAAACCAAACAAACCGCCTTTTCTATCTATTCTCAGAACATGAGGCAAATCCACAAACACACAGCGACACCCACAGAGGCACCTCCTTCCCCAAAGTAGGTCTGCGACTATCCAGAGTGTCCTCTGACTGGTGGGTTATAGTATGTTCCCCCGAAATGGCCTGTCCTGTCTCAGATCTGGTCTCTTTAACCAACTCTGTGAAGATGTCAGGAGCCACTGGTGAACCACTATCTGCTTTCTCAGGAAAGGCCCCTCTTTAGAGCTTTTCTGGCTTTTGGCCATTCTCATATCAGTAGGTACCAAGAAAGACTGACTCTGTCCTTGGTATATCCAAACAAGTGAGACCACTGGGACTGGGACTGGGACAGGCTCTGGGTGCCTGTCTTCCTGCATCCCAAGTTCTTAGAGTTCCATCACCAAGGAAGTGAGGTGAGGTCACTTCCTTCAGGAACTGAATGAGGTCACTGCCTTAGCAACAACTTTGTCCTAACAGTTGCTTCCAAGGGTCCCATGAGATGGAGGCTGCCCCTACGTCCTGTGACACTTTCACAAGTTAGAATGTATATCAACCATAGGCACCCGGGACCAGCTCTCCAAACAGGACTGTTTGAGTCCATATTCTAATGGGTGGCACTAGAGCAGATTATGCTTAGTGAAGCTGGCCAATCCCTAAAAAACAAATACCAAATGTCTTCTTTGATATAATGAGAGCAACTAAGAATAGAGCAGGGAGGAAGAGCAGGAAGAAAAGATTAACATTAAACAGAGACATGAGGTGGGAGGGAAAGAGAGAGAAAAGGGGAATTGCATGGAAATGGAGGGAGACCCTCATTGTTATACTAAATTACATATTAGAGGTTGTGAATGGAATGGGAAAATAAACAAGGTGAGAAATGAATTACAGTAGATGGGGTGGACAGAGATGATCCGAGGGGAGGGGAGGGGGGATAGTAGAGGATAGGAACGGTAGCAGAATACAACAATTACTAGTATGGAATTATGTAAAAATGTGGATGTGTAACCGAAGTGATTCTTCAATCTGTATCTGGGGTAAAAATGGGAGTTCATAAATCACTTGAAGCTAATGTATGCTAATGTATGAATATGTTATGTCAAAAGATTTGTAAGGTTTTGAACAACCAATAATAAAAAAAAGAACAGAGAGGCTGATTCAGTAACAACCTTTCATCCTGACCAGGTTGTTTGCCATGGAAGTTGACTTTTGCTCTCTCAGGTCCTTCAGTGGTGCCTATATCTTCTTCAGGGATCACTTCTGCATGAAACTTTGAGTTTTTCAACAGGTGGAAAATTCACTACTTTCCTCTATTTTAGGACCAACACTGTCCCTGCTCTTCTGTAAAGTTAGATTGAGGGAACAGTGTATCGTTTCGCTTAATAACAGGTTTGATTTGGGTTAGGAATCATTCTGCTTGATGAATAATGGTATTGGGAACCTGTGATATTTATTAGAATATATAGGTGAAATATAAGTATGAAAACAGAAATCTAGGTAAGATTGGAATCCCACTAGGGCATTGCGCTCTTGATTGGGATACTTAGCTTTGATACATGTTCTGCATAGATGTTTCAGATAAATCAATAATCAATGGCATAGGACCTTGTACCTTGGATGATTGAATGTAGAAGTGAGTATCCACTCAAACTGGGATAGTCGGTAGGATTAGGAAGATATTCTGTAGGTTTCAGAAGAAGAGTGAGTACAGGAATTGTAACAAAAGTTCTTTAGCAATAGGGTATCACATAGACAGTGAATGTAAATGTCAGCACATGTGAAGTGTTAGTCAAAATTGTGAACTGGTGAAAATATTTAGGAAAGCAGACATCAATAGAGACATTAGGAAATCAGGGAAAGTATAAAGTGAGTGATAGGATTAGACATTTGCAACAGGGCTGAGGTTGAATATATAGTCTTAGGAAGAAACAAATATGTTGTCATAAATAGGATTGACATTTGAGAGCATTAGGCAACCTGGACATGAATGTTTTTAGTAATCCATGCTCACTTTCCATTTAGGCTTTGGTACAATCATAAGTGTGACCTCTGCTTTTTGTGTCCAGAATATTACTGTGATAAATGCATACGTAGATCAGGTGACATGAGTATTTCTTCCACCATTTCTGGGAGCAACATTTTGAAGACGAATAAATTAGTATTGGGGTTACAAATAGATGTACCCTGTGTCTATGAATGTAGAGATAATGCATGAATAGACCATACTGTGAATAAATAATATAATTGGTTCCAACTTTAAATAAAGGATTGAATTGATATCTGAATATATAAAGAAAATCTTATATTGATATTCAATTATTCATTCCAACCAGTAATACATCTAATGGTAATATTAGGGTTATGTTTTATCATGAAGAGTGTGTGAGTTTTGCTTCAAAATGATTATGGAAATCAAAAATAATGTGTTTGAAATGAAGTCTCATGAAAAGACCAGTCAAGAAACCTGGAGGAATACATGTGTTCTGAATCAGTAAATGACTGAAAGTGAATCAAATGCCTATAAATTTGTGAACTTATGGATGAAATATATGTCCTATGATGTTCGTAAACTATAGAAATTCTATTGTACCAGTGTTGAATAAAATGAACTTCAAAATACACATCATGTCCCATAGGAATCTACTTGCATTGATGTTAAACAGGGTCAGTTAATGTAGAAATATTAGGATTGTATGC
Organism: Callospermophilus lateralis; assembly: GCF_048772815.1. Classification (NCBI taxonomy): domain Eukaryota; kingdom Metazoa; phylum Chordata; class Mammalia; order Rodentia; family Sciuridae; genus Callospermophilus; species Callospermophilus lateralis. Next base: position 325,839 of record NW_027512420.1, on the reverse strand, counting down.
ACCATTCACTGAAGTTAGTTTTCAGTAATAGGAAACAAATATGTATTTCAGGTGGATGAATATTTCTGAGAATAATCTTGTGAAATGTTGATTATAAATCCACATACATGAACATGAATGAATTTAGGTAGTGTATATAAGACACATATATTTATGAACATGAATGAATTTAGGTAGTGTATATAAGACACATATATTTTGTATTTGGAAAAATTTGGAGAGTATATATATATATATATATATATATATATATATATATATATTAAAAAACACACACAGACAATAAAATGTAGCAATATATATGCTAATCGAAATTCTTCATGAAATGTACATCAGCCACAGATGCAAAAATATTTATTTTACCGAACATCGATTTATGTATAATGTTGTTCTACTAGGAGGCTCACCCATAGGTTGAATTTTCAGTTCCAACAAAGTTTAGGAGGAGTGATCTCTTCTCACAATTTGTATTTGCCAAGTCAGACACCTCAGAAGAATATACGTGTGATATCAGGTAAGATTCTATATGTGCATATAAAAATACATGTGCTTAATTGGCTACAGAGAAAGGGAGACAGGTATTCACATATTTGTTAACTTTAAAAACATGTGGAGAACTATTTCAGTTAAAAATTAGCTAGATTTATAACACCTACCCTATATCATTCAAAAGGCAAGTCCAACTATACACCATGCCTCCTCTGTACTGCTTGTATTTCCATTCTGTTTGGATTATTTTTCTCCATCATATTAGGATTAGTAGTCAGAGTCTAGTAGGTTATGGTTTAGTGTCAGGTGTCCGGGCCGGCTGGACACTTCAACGTGGGCGTTGAACCTTGTTGGGGAGGAATGAAGGGACAAGAGTGATGAGAGAAGACAGCAAGACAACAGTTCTGATCATGCTGAAAACTTTTATAGTTCTCACAGTGTATTTACATGCTGCGGATGAGAAAGCTCTCTTATCGGCAGTTGCTGGATGTCTTCACAGGGTGAGATAACCTCAGGATATTTTAGGAAGACGGATAGCCGCAGGATGTCTCAGGGTGATAGATGGCTGCGGGATGTCTCCCAGGCAGGAAATCTCGCAGGGGTCTATTTCTTGTAAGTGTCAGGCTATTCTTTGAAGGAGAACTTCCTTCTAGCCCCTGACATCTTCCCCCTTTCTTATATTAAATATTTGACCATACCTTACAGGCCAATGTTTTAGGGGGTTATAGAGGCTCTGTTTCTCTAACAGGCCTTAGAATATCTCCTGATCTGATCGAGCATGTTTACTAGGAGATTTCGTGGTGGCCTAGGCATGTTTTTTAAGGAGACGGCTTTGAGGGGGAAGCATGCCAACTGCCATGCACCAGAGCGTGTCACTCAGAAGACTTGGGTTTTGGGAACCATGGATCCATCCTCCTGCAGTCCTTCCTGCACCCTCTGTTATTATGGCCTAACGTCCTCACTCCATGGGTGTGTCCTCCCCCAAACAGAGGGGCCCATGGAGGACGAACCCTTATGGCAAGGGCAGAAGATGGTTGGTCAGAGCTGTTACTTAGAGTTTTATATAAGAAAGAGAGATCTGTGGGCATGTAACCTTAAGAAATAAGCTTGTGAGGAGGGTAGAACATCCTTTTAAATGTTGGCAGCACGGTCTTCCATATCCAGGCGATGATAGTGGACCTGTAGGGGCTTAGAGGCCAAAATATTAATCTGTTCTTTAATAAATTGTAACAGCCTGTTTATAATGCAGGGTCCTAGGGACACCATTAAAAGTAAACCCAACAAAGGGCCTAATAGGGGAAGAAGATAGGGCAGAAATCCATTAAGCCCAGTCCAGAGGGGATTTTCAAATATTTCCCTTCGTCTCTTTTCTAGATCTTCTTGAAGCTGCTTAATTTTAGTGCATACTATGCCAGAATTATTGGCATAAATGCAGCATCATTCCCCTAAGGCCAAGCAAATACCTCCCTGGTTAGCTGTCAGCAAATTTAAGCCTCGTCTTTTTTGAAGGAACACTTCTGCCAGGGAGTCTATTTGGTCCTGCAAATCTTTAATGGTTCATGATAGAGTTTTTATCAGTTGTTACTGATAGAGTTTATAATTTGTTGAGACAGGCGATGGTAAGAGTGAATAGACGTGCCTAAGCCAGTGTACCTGTGCCCACAGGAACTGTTATTCCAAGGCTGGCAGATTGTTGGCTGCATCTGAAAAAGAAGAAATTTTGTCCTCATGAGGAGTCCCTCTGTCCCTGTTTTGAGGTAAGTCATTAACCTGTTTAACCAGGAGTTCTGGTAACCATCTTGGGGCTGTTTGATCTTGGTCCAAAACATAAGGTGAGCCTCCTCCCCAGATGAGGACAGGATCTGGGCCTTTTAATTTATTTGTAAGGGGATTGTGTCACATAACAGGTGGGCGAACAGAATTGGACGAGGGATGGCAGTGTCTGTCTGCTGCCAAATGGCCTTCATTGTCTAGGGTAAGAAAAATAAGGGCAAATAATGCATTGTTAAGGCGATGCCTGGGTGTGGTAAATACAAGGGAGGAAGTCTTAAGGAGGGTTAGCCAAGTTTTTAAGGTAAGGTGGGCAAGTTCCACAATGCCTTGGCCCTGAGGGTTGTATGGAATTCCAGGAGTATGACAAATTTGCAAGGTAGCACAAAACTGTTTAAACTTGGCAATGGTATATGTAGGATAAATATCTGTTTTAATATGTATTGGTTTACCCATAACAGAAAAGGCTGAAACAAGATGAGAAAGGACATTTTTGGTAGCCTCTCCAGAATGTGGTGATGCAAAAATAAAGCCGCTGAAGGTATCTACAGAAATGTGTATATATATTTGGCTATTACAAATTCAAGAAAATGAGTAACATCCATTTGCCAAAACTGATCGGGCAGTAATCCTCGGGGGTTAACTCCCAAGTGTTGAATGGGGAGGGAGGCAGCGCAACTAGGGCATGCTTTTACTATTTCTCGTGCCTGTTGCCTGGTAATTTTACAAAGTAATCAAAGGCTCTGGAAATTTAAATGGTGTAGATTGTGTAACTCCGTGGCCTTTTGAATGGAGCCAACAAAAATTGGAAAGATGGAACGAGTTGCTGCATCAGCTTGGGCATTACCTTGAATTAGAGGGCTGGAAAGATCAGAGTGTGCCCTTATGTGTCCTAAGAAAAATGGGTGTTGTCTGACCTGAATTAGCTGCTGAAGCTGGTGAAACAGAAAGGCCGCATTGTTAGAAGCCTTAATGGGAGGTGAAATCACCAGCAGGTGCACAGAATGAGCAATGTAGCCACTGTCTTTATAAATATTAACAGGATTATAAAAAATGTTATAAAAACTTGTGTTATGTCAAACAATTCCACAAACTGTGGTGACTGATAGACAGTATCAAAGGTGGTAGGCTGGTTATTGACAACAAAGACCGCTCGGCCATTACAGGAACCATCTGTAAAGACAGTAAGGGCTTGAGGAATGGGAGCATTTTGAGTAATTTCAGGAAAAGTAAATGGATGTAACTGGACAAAATGTAAAGGGGGGTCATTGGGGAGGTGGTGATCAATTGTTCCCAAAAGCCTGATAGGGAAATACCTCATTCATCCCTTGTCTCTAGTAAAAATTGGGTTTGGTCCTTAGTATATGGAATAAAAATATTATCAGGGTCTTTGCCAAAATGTTGTAGAGAAATCAAATGACCTTTAAAAATAATAGAAGCTACCTGAGCAAGATAAACAGTAATAACCTTCGAGGATGTGGTGGGTAAATGGACCCAAAACAAGGGGCAGTCTTTATTATTAAAATGTGGATCTCGCTGCCAAAATATTCCTGTGGGTGTATGAGGAGTGTGTAAAATAACCAGAACCAGAGGAAGGTTATAAGAAATTTGCGTAACAAATTGTTGGGCAATGGCTTCTGTGACTTGGTTTAATGCCTGTTATGCCTTGGGAGTAAGATTTTGAGGGGAGGAGGGGTGGGAATTACCTCTCAAAATATCATTAAGGGTCAAAAGTACACAAGTGCATAATTTTAAATATGTTATTAGCCATTGAATATGCCTCAGTAATTTCTGAAAATCTTTAAGGGTGTGAAGATGGTCCACACGTAGTTGTATTTTAGAAATTTGGATCTGATTTCTGTAGAATTTTAAGGCCCAAACTTTTATAAGAGTCCTGTGTTTGAACCTTATTAGGAGCTATCTGTAGTCCCAAGGTAGTGAGGATTTTGTAAAAGTCCAAGTAACAATTATTAAGATCATGGGTATTAGGTGCAGCATTTAACAAATCATCCATATAATGTAAAATATAAATTTGTGGCCCTCGCTCTCTCACAGGGTCTACTTCTTGAGCAACGTATTTTTGGCAAAGAGTAGGGATGTTGGCCATACCTTGGGGAAGAACCTTCCATTGAAGTCTCTGCATAGGGCCCTGAATATTAATGCAAGAAAGACTAAAGAAAGACTAAAGCCAAAATAGGGTCTATCCACAGGATACAAAGGAATGGTAAAAAAGCAATCTTTTAAGTCCATAACCATTTTACAATAGTTTTTGGAAATAGCCACTGGTGTGGGAATGTCTGGCTGTAGTGCTCCCATCGGGAGTATAACTTTATTAATGGCACACAAATCTTGTAAAAGGCGCCACTTGCCTGATTTTTTCTTGATAACAAAAATAGGAGTGTACGATGGTGAGGTTGAGGGCTCTACATGGCGGGCTGCCAGCTGTTCCTTCACTAACATGGAGGCAGCCTCCAAATTTTCTTGGGTAAGGGGCCACTGATCCACCCACACAAGAGTCTGATTTTCCCAAATAATTTTATCTCCATGGGAACAGGAGCGTCAGGAACCGACACTAAAAATCCAAATATCCAAGTCCATATGTATTTTTTTTTTATTGGTTGTATAGGCTCCACCAGTCCTTGTCTCAGCCTCCCAAGGCCTGTACCAGGGACAAAATTCATACGGAGCATTTGATGAGTCACCATGGAATTGGGACTGGCAAGAATAACTTCTATTTGACTCAAAATATCTCCAGCCCATAGGTAAACAGGGAGGTCAGGAACAACGAAAGAAGTGACAGTTCCCTTATTACCCTCTTTATCAGTCCAGCTAAGAGCAGTAGAGCTGACCAGAGGATTTTTTGACTTTCCTATCCCTTTAAGGTCAGTCAAGGATGGGGTGAGGGGCCAACCTGATCGCCAGTATTTTTGAGAAATAATTGTCGCATCAGCTCCAGTAAGTACAATTGCTTGGTATTCCTTTCCTTCAATAAGTAAGGTAAGGGTGTGTCTAATATGAGAAATGGGATGAACCCAATATACCTCAGAGGAGCCCAAGGAGGCAGTCCCCCACAGTAGGTTTGGGAGGTGGAAATGCCCCTTAATCTAAGGGAAGAAGTATTAATTGTGCAAGACTTTTTCCTCCTGGGATGGCCGCAACTCTATTAATAACTGTGGCCATTATTTTTATTTCTCCAGTGAAATCATTATCATTAATGCCAGGGAAGACCTGAACACCTTGTAAGGTAGTAGAGGCTCTTCCAAGAATAAGGGCACACGTATGAGATGGAGGGGCACCCATAATTCCAGTTGGTATTATCTGGGGCCCTTGCATTGAGTCTAATATTGTATCAGTGGTGGCACAGAGGTCCAATCCTGCACTGCCTGGAGTGGGTAGTTGGAGGGAGCCAATTGTGGAGAAGGATTTTGAGGTAGGTTGGGAGTTTGGGAGGGAACAAACCTCATTGCCCCAGGGAGTTTCCTGAGAAGTAGGAAGAAATAGGCTGTCTGAGGGCATTTGTCATTGATCTACACTCACTGGCCCAGTGATGACCTTTACCATATCAAGGACAAAGTGTAGCTGGGGTCGGTTTAGCTCCAGTTTGAGGAGACACTATTCTTACTCTTTGTTTGCCTGTCGGACACCTGCGTGCAAAATGGCCTGGTTGTTTACAAGTAAAGCAAGTACTTGAGCCAGTATTGTAAAAGGCCTTGGTAAATGCGGCACTAATTTGAGACCCATCGCATGGGCTGCACCCACGCCTGCACAGATTCTAATAAAGTCAGAAAGTTTCCCTTTATCCTTATGATGTCGAAGAACATCCTGACATGCCGGGTTGACATTTTCAAAGGCAAGATGTTTTACAAAGGTGCTTTCGCTTTCGCTTGGTCCAAGCAAGCATTCCACAGCTAGGTAAAGCCGGGGAACAAAGTCGCTATAAGGCTCATCGGGCCCTTGTCGAGTTCTTGCCAGGGAAGTGATAGCCGAGGCCCTTTCAGGGAGGCGTCTCCAAGCAACTAAGCCAGCCATCTAAATCTGCGCAAAAAGTCCAGCAGGGAAACGTGCCCGTTTAGTTTTAGTGTCAAAAGTTGCATTGCCCACTAGCTTAACATAAGTCCAGGATTTAGAGGAGGCCTTTGTTAATTTTTTTTGAGTAGTTTCAGACAGGGCTCTTTGAAATCTGCATTCCATAGCAGGAAGTCTCCGGCACTGAGGGCAGCTAGGTCTAAAAATTTCCAATCATTGGGAGTAAGAAATTGTGTGCTGCAGCTTTCTAATAAAGCCAACGTATAGGGCACAGTGGGGCCATAGTGAGCACAAGCCTTTTTAAGTTTTTCAAGAAAATGGAGGCTAAATTTTTTGTAGACACTCTGGGTTCCTTCCTGCCTAGGGGTGAACTCCTCATCCTCTAAGTCCTGATCTCCTTGATCCATTTCCCCCGCTTCCTCCTCTTTTTCCTCTTCTAAGTCTTTGACCTCAGCCTGGGCAGGCTTATCTATCTGACTGGTGGTGACTGGAAGGCGAGCACAGGCCGATGGAGCGGCTTCGCCTTTGTATTAGACCACTGTGGGCCAGCTTGTGTTGACTCCATTCCTAAGGCTAATGAAGAGAGCTCAGAGTCAAGGGATCTTTATTCTTTTAAAAATTGGATCTGTTCCTGTCCATGTTGGAGAGACTCTCTCAAGGGAGCCAGGTTAGGCAAGGGAAGTGGGGAAAAAATATCTGGGGGGACATTTGGCCCCTGAAGGGCCAGAGCACAAAAGGCAGGAGGGATATAGGAGGGAGGGGAATGTGTAAGTCCTATATTCTGTGGCAGGGTCCTGAGAGGTGGAGAGTCTTCTGAATGGTAGCGAGCTGCTTCCTTCTCCAAGGTAGCCTCCTCCCCAGGGGTCAATGTTTCTCCGGGATTTAAAACTGCATAAAGGCGGTTGGAAACCATTGGAGCCTTATTCATTAGGGTGGGATTTTGAGGAAGATCAGGAAGGTCCCAGGGTCCTGGGGAGACTAAGAAGGGTCTATGTCTATACTAACTGATGGGCATGCCGAGAAGGGACGAGAGGTCTTTTGCATAGTCTCTTCCCCAATCCTGACAAGTATTAAGGTACCATTGTCAAAGGGTGAACTTTTAAGAATTTCACTAATTTATTTCCAGAAAGAAAAGGTAGGAACAGGCACTTTTTCTGGGCCAAAGGATTCATAATAATCTTTTAAAATGTCTCCTACTCTAAGCCATCTTTTACCATCAATGGTACCTTCAAGGGGAAACCATGGAAAAAATTCTTCGATGTATGAAAAGAAAAATATTAAGTCATTTTTCTTAACACGTGCCCCCCATGTATTTAAGGATTCCTTGTGGCCTGACAAAAACAAATCATGTGACGAAACTGCTTGTCCCATGGTGGGTCACTCACTGTGCGTCATCCCCACTCTCCTCCTGGATCTGTCTCTCAGTGGTGTCTGCTGAGGCAATCGCGAGCTCCACTTGTCCAAATCTTCCAGGAGGACAGGGTTCCCCCTCAGTCAAAGGCTCGAGCCCCAGTCGTTGGGCGCCAGTTGTCCTGGCCTGCAGGACACATCAAAGTGGGTAGCAAACCTAGGTGGGGAGGAATGAAGGGACAAGAGACACGAGAGATGACAGCAAGACAAAAGTTCTGATCAAGCTGCAAACTTTTATTGTTCACACAGAGGAATTTATATGCTGGAGATTTGAAAGCTCTCTTATCAGCAGTTCCTGGATGTCTTCACAAGGTGAGATAACCTCAGGATATTTCAGGAAGACAGATGGCCACAGGATGTCTCAGGAACACAGATGACTACAGGATGTCTCCCAGACAGGATGTCTCCCTGGGGGCTGTTTCTTGTAAGTGTCTGACTATTCTTTGAAGGAGAATTCCTTCTACCCCTTACAGTCAGGGATTCAGTATTTCAAATGGAAAATTGGAGAAAGAATCCAATGTGTATGCAAATATGTGCTACCCAAAAATCTTCCCACTCTCATCCAGAACAATGCCTTGACATTACCTTCACCCCAAGTAAGACACAATTAGAGGAGAAGAGTTAGAAAATCTGTGAATACCCATCACGAATGGAAAATGCTCAGGAGTTCACAACCTTGGAGGTGGTAGAGGAGTTTTCAAATGTAAGGGAGAGGGTAAAACTCCACAAACATGGAGCTCTGCTAGACTAAAGACTTTTTGAGAAACTGCCTCTGAGGTTGGGCACTTGAAATATATGTTGTTGTCAGGAGCTTTAGCTCCCTTTGTAGTGAGACCATCAAGCTGGGTCTGCATGTATGTGACCTGGAGGACATGGTTTCTTATTTTCCAAAGGACATGAGGCAGCAGTGCTGAATTCTCTCTTTGTAGGTAAACTGTTGTCACTGAGTGCTAAGTGTCTTCCAGTTTGGAAGCCATTTGCTCATCCTCCAATTTTGTTGTGTTTCTTGCAGCTGCACTGGGAGTTTGGTATTTGCTTCATGAAATACGAAGAGTTCAACTGGGACACAGTACTGGAGGGAGTTCTGTCACATGTGATGGGTAAGGGTCTGCGGGAGAATGCACCAACCAGGCTTCTATCCCACATAGCTTGCCCCCTTCACAATAGCAATCTGATTCTAAACATTGCACTGAAACCTCTCCATATAACAACATACCTTTACATACAAGGGTCTGGGGGCTGCACCATGTCAGTCACAAACCATTTGAAAGCCAATGGCAGATCCACATCACCCAACCACAAATGTTTTAACACACACCTTCACACCACTTCTCTAGGCCGACTACTCAGCAGGGTCCAAATTACTGCCATCTCTGTTCTACACCATTTTCCTGAAACCCAATCAAACAGGCACTGTCTGGTATACTCGTGATCATCAATAGAACATGAATATGTAGGAAAGCAGATATCAATAGAGACATTAACAAATCAGGCAATGTATAAAGTGAGGGATAGGATTAGACATTTTCAACAGGGTTGAGTTTGAATATATAATCTTAGAAAGAAACAAATACATAGGATTTATCAATAGGATTTACATTTTAGAGCATTAAGCAACCGGGACATGGATATTTTTAGTAATCCATGCTCACTTTCCTTTTAGGCTTTGCTACAATCATAAGAGTGACTTTTGCTTTCTGTGTCCAGAATATTACTGTGTTAAAATTTATATGTAGATCAGGTGACATGAGCATTTCTTCCACCATTACTGGGAGCAATATTTTGAAGACGTATAAATATTGGGGGAACAAAGTGGAGTACCCTGTGTCAATGGATATAGAAATAATGTATGAATAGACGATACTGTGAATAAATAATATAACTGGTTCCAACTTTAAATAGTGGATTGATTTGATATCTGAAAATATACTGGAAATCTTAAACTGATATTCATACATTCACTACAACCAGGTATACATCTAACGGTAATATTAGGGTTATGGTTTATCATGAAGAGTGTGTGAGTTTTGCTTCAAATATGATTATGAAAATCAAAAATAATGTGTTTGGAAAGAAGTCTCATGACAAGACCAGTCAAGAACACTGGAGGAATATATGTGTTCTGAAGCAGGAGGTGATTGAAATTGAAACAAATGCCTATAAATTTGTGAACTTGTGGATGAAAGATATATCATATGATGTGCATAAACTGAAGAAATAGTAATGTACCACTGTTTAATAAAAATGAACCGCAAAATACACATCATGTCCCATAGGAAAATGCTTGCATTGATGTTGAACTTGGTTTTACTGTAGAAATATTAGGATTTGTGTGCACCATTCACTGAAGTTAGTCTTCAGTACTAGGAAACAAATCTGTATTTAAGGTGGATGAATATTTCTGAGAATAATCTTGTGAAAAGTTGATCATAAATCCACATACATAAATATGAATGATTTTAAGGAGTGTATAATAAGATTCATATATTTCATATTTTGAAAAATTTGGAGAGTATATATATATATATATATATATATATATATATATATAAATAAATATATATATACACACACACACACACACACACACACACAGAGACAGACATTTAAACTAGCAATATATTTGCCAATTGAAATTCATCATGAAATATGTAACATCCACAGGTGCAAAAATATTGATTTCACTGAAAATGGATCTATATATAATGTTGTTCTAATAACAAGCTCACCCATAGGTTGAATTCTCAATTCCAACAGTGTTTAAGAGGAGTGATCTCTTCTCATAACTTGTACATGCCTAGTCAGCAACCTCACAAAAATGTACGTTTGATAACAGGTAGGATTCTATATGTGCATATAAAAATACATGTGCTGAATAGTCTACAGAGAAAGGAGACACCAATTTGTTGAGAGCCACAGCTTAAGGGGCCCCATCAAACTTCCAGTTACCAGCAACATTCCCCTGCGAGATGATTATTGGCTCACAGCAGCCCCAGCAACATCTAGCTGATTGGCTCCTCTGTGTTGATGCACAATGGAGATGCTCATTGAGCTTTTTCCCCGCTCTTTCCGACTGCCAGCTGATGATTGGCTCACAGCAGCCCCAGCAACATCAAGCTGATTGGCTCCTCTGCGATGATGCACATTGGGCAGTTTCCCTGCCCTTTCAGACCACAGAGCTGCTCATTGTGGGACTTTTTTGGCTCCACCCACCTGACCCAGCCATATGGCCTCAAGAGCAGGAGGATTGTGGGAGGTGGAGAGGCTTGTGGGTGTGACAGAAACTTTGCAAGGAAGCCAGTGGTGGCAGTTGGGCTCTGAGGGTTTTTCCTAAGGAGCTGTTTTGCTTGGCGTGTGTGGTTCTAAAAATAAACTTTGTTTCTTTTGAAAAGTCGCTCTTGAATCGTGCCCAGTCAGACTGCAGCATTTGGTAGCTCGCACGGGGAGCCACTGAGGGTAAGTGATAAGGTAAACTGCTAGCCCCTGAGGGAAGGGCGAGAGGATCGGTAGCCATTTTAAGATTCCTCTTTTGTTTTGCTTCACTTTTGTTGCCTGTCCATGGAGATGAGTGAGATGGATGAAAAACCGCTCACATCTGAGAAAAAAATTATTTACTTCTGAGGAACAGATCGGGAGAAAGGACGGATGCACATGTCAGTAGGATATAAAGGCTATAATGACTTTTTGTTGTTCCCTTTTTATTTTATTCTGTCTCGGTTTTGTTTGGCATCGTCTTGTTGGGTTGTATTATAGTAGAAATACAGGATCAGAAATTAGTAAAAAAACAAACTGAAAGAGTGTTAAGTAAATTGTTAGAGGAAGGAGGCACCTCAGTAAAGTCAAGGACAGTCAGGGCATACGTTGATACAATACAAAAATGTAGCCCATGGATTTTTAAGGAGTTGTTAAATATACCATAATGGAACCATCATGGTGAAGATTTAAAAGGGGGGAAAAGAACAGCCCAGGGACTCTGACAGTTGGCACATTGCCATTGAGGACGTTTATATCTGGTTTGCTTAGTCCAAAGACTTCAGATCAGACAAAGATAGAGGAACAAAGCTTAGGTCAGAAAAAGCCATCAGGGGCAAAGTTACAAAAGGAGACTGCTACTAACAACTTTCAATAACTAGAGGGCGTAAGTGTCCAACCAACAGCGCCTCCTCTACAGGAGACTGTTACTAACACCTTTCTATCACCAGAGTATGTAAATGTCCAAATAACAAGGCCACCTCCATATGCTAGGAGGCCCCCAAACCCCGCAGTTGATAGTTCGGTTCCTGAGACAGGATCTCAAGTATTAACATGCCCTGTATTTGAGGTAGGAGGGCAGCGAATTCACCATGCTTTAAATTTCAAAATAGTGAAGCAGCTAAAAGGGGCTGTAACAACCTATGGTCCTCAAGTACCCTTCATTGTAAGCTTGGTCGAATCCATTAACAACTTGAATATGATGCCAGTAGATTGGGCTAATATGTGTAAAGCTGTGCTAAATGGAGGTCAATACCTTTTATGGAAGGTTGCCAATGAGGAATTTTGCAAGGAGACGGCTAGGTGAAATGCAGAAGCTGGTTATCCTCAGAGAAATCTAGATATGTTGTTAGGAAAGGGACCTTATGAGGACCAGCAGCAACAAATTGCATATGATCCTGGCGTATACGCACAAATTGCTGCAGAGGCGGTTAGGGCATGGAAGACTTTACAAGGACATGGAGGTTTACAAGGTCAATTATCTAAGGTAATACAAGGAGCTAATGAATCTTACACTGAATTTGTAGATAGGCTTATTCAAACAGCTACCAGAGTTTTGGGGAATACAGAACAAGCAATGCCATTAATAAAAAACTGGCTTATGACCAAGCGAATCGTAGGTGCAGAGATATCACTAGACCATGGAAACATGAAGATTTAAACACATATATTAAATTATGTAAAGACATTAATGAATAAGAGGAAGTCATGGCAGCTGCAGTAAAACAGGCTTTAGATGCCAGAGACATCAATGAACAAGGGCAATTTGTGGCAGCTGCATTAAACAGGCTTTAGATGCAAGGCCAGGAACATGCTACAATTGTGAACAAACAGGACATTTTAAAAGGAATTGCTCCATAGGAAGAGGGTTTAACAAAAATAGGTACCAAAGGAGTAGAATACTGGGTATTTGCCCACGATGCCGTAGAGGGAGACATTGGGCTAATGAATGCCGTTCTCAAACCACCATAGAGGGTACTTCATTATCAAAAACGAACAAGGACTAGCTGTTTATCCACGATATCATGGAGAAAGGCACCGGGCTCCATTGCCAAAAAATGGACAGGGGAGCCCAATGCTCTGGGGCCCAAAACCACAAATATACGGAGCACTGGAGGAACCCAGCAACCCCATCAGTGTAGTGCCCAGGACACATTGTGCATCAGACGCCTCATCAGACAAATCAGAGGGAGCGCAGGGTTAGACATCTGCACCTCCGTCAGATCAGTACTAACTGTAGAGATGGGGGTTCAAATCATTCACACATGGTGAAAGGACCTCTTCTCAAAGGAACAGTAGGCTTATTATTGGGACGCAGCTCTTCTAATCTAAAAGGACTTATGATAAGTCCTTGGGTAATTGATCCCGATTATGAAGGTGAAATAAAATTTATAGCCAGTTCTCCAAAGGACATATCAGTAATTTCACCAGGAGATAGAATAGCACAGTTACTAATAATACTCAGTCTGCATGATAAATTTTCCAGTCGTGCTGTAGAAAGAGGTTCCAAGGGATTAGGCTCCACAGGTGTAGATTTGGTTATGCTTTCTTTAAATTTAGATTCTCGCCCCAGGCTAAAACTAAATATTCAAAGACACGAATTCAATGGGCTACTTGATACAGGTGCAGATGTTAGCATTGTCTCTCATCAAGAATGGCCAAAACATTGGCCATTACAACAATACACTCAAACATTTTGAGACCTAGGAGTGGCAACTAATCCCCATAGAAGTGCAATGGTATTGGATTGGTAGGATCCTGAAGAATGTGAAGGAACTATACAGCCATATGTATTGGATAATCTTCCCGTAAATTTATTGGGATGAGATGTCCTAGATCAATTAGGTTTGACATTAACAAATAACATCAATCAAAATGTACACACTATTATGGCTAGAGAAGGTTTTAGGAAAGGAAAAAGATTAGAAAAACAAGAACAAGGTATAGCAGCGCCAATACAAATAGACCAAGCAACAGACAGACATGGGTTGGATTTTCAGAAAGGGCCACTGAGACAATAAAAATTACTTGGAAATCAGAAAGACCAGTATGGCTTCTTCAGTGGACCCTGACTAAAGAAAAGATACAAGCAGCCCAGTTCCTGGTCAAACAACAATTAGCGGAAGAACATATACTACCTTCTGTATCTCCCCATTATACTTTCATTTCTGTCATCAAAAAGAAATCTGGTAAATGGAGATTATTGCAAGATTTAAGAGCCATTAATAATGAGATGGTTATTTTGGGACCTGCTCAATCAAGGATTCCTCAATTGTCTGCTTTGCCAAAAACTTGGTATGTTTTAGTTATACATATTAAAGATTGTTTTTTTTTTTTTCATTTCCAATTCTTCTTGAGGATAGTCCAAGTTTTGCATTTACTATCCCTGCAGTGAATCATGAAGGTCCTGATCAGAGGTATGAGTGGAAAGTACTCCCTCAAGGGATGGCTCACAGCCCAACTATTTGTCATATTTATGTTAACAAAGTAATCCAGCCACTTAGAAATCAAAATCCTGAACTACAAATATTTCACAATATGGATGATGTGTTATTAGCACACAAGTTAAAAACCCATTGCTAGAATGTTATGCCACACTTACAAACTTATTAAAAAATTATAATCTAGGGATATCAATTGATAAAATACAATTAAATTTTCCAATTAATTATTTAGGAGTTCTATTATCCTCAACCATGGTCAGTCCACCAAAAATTCAAATACGAGTAGATCAACTCAAATCAATTAATGACTTTCAGAAGTTATTAGGAGACATTAATTGGATAAGGCCTTATCTAGGTATACCAACAGGACAGTTGGGACATATATTTGATATCCTAAAAGGTCCATCTGATCCAAATTCACCCAGAATGTTTACGCCTGAAGCAATAAAGGCATTAAAAATCATTGAAACATATATGGGAAATATGCATTTGGATAGATTTGATAAAATAATGCCTTTATTATTTATTGTACTACCAACAAAAAATATTCCTACAGGAGTATTTTGGCAAGAAGGTCCATTATTATGGATACATTTATCTTATTCTTCTAACACTATTATTACTAGGTATCCTGAGGCTGAGGGACAATTAATACTCATAGGAATAAAAGCAGCAAAGGGAGTGTTTGGAATTTCTCCCAATAAAATTATTACTCCATACACTATGAATCAAATTGATGAATTAGCTAATGAGTTAAATACTTGGGCAATAATCATGTGTAAATCTAATGTTTTATTTGATAACCACTTACCATCTAATCTTTTATTGTCTTTTGGGTCATTGCATCCTGTAATTTTTCCAAAAATTACAAGAAAACTCCTATCATGAATGCTCCAAATATATTCACTGATGGGTCAAATAATGGTACAGCAGCAATAGTTACACCTGATCAAATTTTTACATTTTTAGCACCCCAAAAATCAGCTCAAAAGGTAGAGCTTAATGCAGTATTATAAGCTTTTGTGATGTTTAAAGATTCTGTGTTTAATTTATTTTCCAATAGTCAGTATATAGTTAATGCTATAGTATCTCTTGAAGATGCTGGTAGGATTTCCCCTTCCTCTACTGTTTTCTCTTTCCTTTCCAGTATACAAAGTCTAATCTGGGACAGAAAATATCCATTCTTAATAGGACATATCTGGGCACATACAGGATTGCCTGGAGCCCTTAGTTTGGGCAATGATTTAGCAGGTAAAACTACACATGACATACATACATATTTTCTGTACACTAGAAGAAGTTATAAATTTTCATAAAAAGTTCATTATCAATGCTAATACTTTACAAAAGCATTTTAAAATAACTAAGGAACAAGCTAGACAAATAATAAAACAATGTCAAAAATGTGTGACCATTTTACCACATTTTAATCTTAGAGTCAATCGTAGAGGATTGATACCTTACCATATATGGCAGATGGATGTCACACACTTGCCAGAATTTGGAAAATTAAAATATTTGCATGTTACAGTTGATACTTCTTCTGGATTTTTGATGGGCTCCCTTCATGGGGGAAAAAAACTAAAGATGTTATAGCTCATTGCTTACAAAATTTTGCCACTGTGGTCATTCCAAAGCAGTTAAAAACTGATAATGCCCCCGGTTATACTTCTACCTCTTTTAAACCATTTTGCTCATCATTTGGCATTACTCATATATCAGGAAACCCATACAATCCACAGGGACAAGCCATAGTTGAAAGAGCTCATCACACTATTAAAATGTACTCATTAAAGTAAGAAGACAGAATTGGGAAGGGATATAAATTCCCCAAAGATAAACTTAAAATAACCCTTTTTACTCTAAACTTTTTAAATTTGGATTTTCAGGACTTAGTGAGGCAGAAAGGCATAAGTGTCCAAAAAATGTGTATAAGCCCGAGGTACTTTGGAAGGATATTCTAACAGGACAATGGAAAGGTCCTGACCCATTAATTTTCTGGAGTTGGAGGTCTGTTTGTGGGTTTCCACAGGAAGAACAGCAGCCGATTTGGATTCCAGAGAGATTAACTAAGATCCCGACCCAGTGATTGCCTGGAGTCGGGGGTCTGTTTATGTGTTTCCACAGGGAGAACAGCAGCCGATTTGGATTCCAGAGAGATTAACTGAAGCGATTTCGATAGACCAAAATAAGATGATTTGGCTCAAGTCCATAACAGCTGATATCCAAAACTCCAGTTTGGCTATCCTTACATCTGCGACAGAACAGGGATGCTTTTTTCAATATCTATTTTATTATTGCCCTTTCTCAAATCATGAAGTTCTCTTTTGTTTTTTTGAGCTCATACAGACCTAGGTTAATGTTTTGCTTATCAGTTCTATTTTTTGACTGTAGAGTTTTTAAACATTGCAATGATGATTTCACATGTAAAATGTTATAAGGCCTTTACTATTATATTATGTGTTGTATGTATTTATTATGTGTGCACACTTGTGTTTTGTGTTATATATTTGAATGTGCGTATGTCCATATATCACATATGATGAGTGCTAATGAAATAATATATCCATTTTTTTTATTCACGTGAATTAAATTGTTTAATTTAAATTGGGTAAACAACTGTTCAGGATTGTTTTAATATGTGAAAAAATAGGAGGTTAACAGACGTGTTTGTTTACTTTCACTTTTCCTTTTCATTATATTTAATTATTCTCTTCAAGATAACGTAAATTGTTAAGAAAATTGTTTTCTTTTAGTGCCTTCAGGAATGTTACAGAATTTTTTCTTTAGCCATTATTGCCAGAATTCCTATCTTCATCCCAGTGCCGGTGAAGACAAAGATAAAATCAATCTACAGATTCTGCAATAGCCATCACTGAACTGCTTGTAGAACTTGCCTGGATTATGTATCACTTGTATGCATTGTGAACTCACTTGTATGCATTGTGAACTATCTGCTGGTGCAGCGAATTGTGGCAGTGTTGGGGTACTTATGCTGATGCTGTCATCAGTGATAGAATTTTTCCAATAGGAGCCATCAATTGACTTGGTGTATCTTCCCTATTCTCACTTGATAGAGGTCAGGAAACTTACAGAGGGAGGCAAAAGACTTCATCAGCAATGACTGCTCTTTTGGCAATTTTGGTTTTGGATGCACGCATGGGATTTTTCTTTAGATCTATCAGGTTCTGAGAATCAAAGCCACAACCTCACACAGGGCCAAGAGGCTGATTCAGACACATCCCTTTCCAAAGTAATTAAGCAAAGAGCCACAGGTGATGCCCATTCATTTTAATTTGAAAACTGTTTTCTTCAGGCTCCACAAAGGGGTGGCCTGAGGCAAAGACATTCCTAACATTCAGGGCAAGGGAACCATAGGTAAGCAAATTGCCCAAAGCAGGGTTTCTCCACTGAGACTTTTCTGGTTACACTGATCTCTGAGGTTTCTGAGATGTTCCCATTCCCTTCAGCTATCCAGTACATGGCTATGTCACAGAGTTTGGAGGTGGTACATATCTTGGACACAAAACCATGAGCCTATTCTGGAGAGAGGCCAGAAATCAGGAGGTGAACAGGAACTTAGGAAGATAGTAGGTGTTGTCTATCCATAAGGCAAGCCGCAGTCCATTCATAACAAGGGCAGAATAAATGCCTGGAAGCTTCCTACTAGTCAGGACACCTCCATTGATGTATTCGCTTTTCTAATAACTACAACCACGGACACAGTGGATACACAGACTTAGAAAAACTCGCCTTCTCAAATGACTTACTAGAAACAGTCGACTCCAAACCAAACAAACAACCTTTGCTACCTATTCTCAGAACATGAGACAAAACCACGAACTCACACCCACACCCACTAAGGCACCTCATTCCCACAACAAGGTCTGTGACTATCCGGAGTGTCCTCTGACTGGTGGACCATACTATGTTCCCCCAAAATGGCCTGTCCTTTATCAGATCAGGTCCCTTTTGCCAACTCTGTTAAGTTGTCAGGAGCCAGCAATGAGCCACTACCTGCTTCCTCAGGAAAGGCCCCTCTTCAGAGTTCTCCTAGCATTTGGTCATCCTCACATCAGGAGGTACCAAGAAAGACTGACTCTGTCCTTGGAAAATTCAAACAAGTGTGCCCACTGGGAATGGGACTGGCACTGGCTCTGGGTGGCTGGCTTCCTGGATCCCAAGTTCAGAGAGTTCCATCACCAAGGAAGTGAGGTAGGTCACTTCCTTCAGGAACTGAATGAGGTCAATACCTTGGCAACCACTTTGTCCTAACAGTTGTTTACAAGGGTCCCATGAGATGGAGGCTGCCCCTACTTTCTCTGACTCAGTCATAAGTTAGAATGGTATATCAACCACAGGCACCATGGAACAGCTCTCCACACAGGCCTGGTTTTGTCCATCTTCTCTACATTAAGAACAGAGCGACTGATTCAGACACAATACTTCATCCTGACCGGTTTTTTTGCCATGGAAGATGATTTTGTGCTCTCAGGTCCTTCATAGCTGCCTAAGTCTTCTCCAGGGATCATTTCTGCATGGACCTTTGAGGATTTCAGCAGGTGGAAGCTCCCCTACATACCTGTATTGTAAGACCAACTCTGTCCCTGCTCTACTGTAAAGATAGATTGATGGAACAGTGTATGCTTAGGGTTAATAACAAGTTTGATTTGGCTTAGGAATCATTCTGTGCAATGAATAATGGTTTTGGGAACCTGCGATATTTACAAGAATATATAGGTGAAATATAAGTATGAACACAGAAATCTAGGTAAGATTTGACGCCCAGAAGTGCATTGGGCCCTTGATTGAAATACTCAGCTTTGAATTATATTCTGCACAGATGTCTCAGATAAATTGATATACAATGGCATAGGACCTTGTACCTTGGATGATTGAATGTCAAAAAGAACATCCAGTCAGAAGGATAGTCAGTAGAATTAGGAAGATATTCATAGGTTTAGAAAGCAGAGTGAGTATAGGATTTGAACCAAACGTTCTATAACAGTAGGGTTTCGGGTAGAGAATGAATGTAAATATCAACACATGTGAAGAGCCAGTCACATTGATGAACTCTGGAAAGTATGTAGGAAACCATATATCAATAGAGACATTAGGAAATCAGGCAAAGTATAAAGTACGTGATAGGATCAGGCATTTTCAACAGTGTTGAGGTTGAATATATAATCTTAGGAAGAAACAAATATGTAGTCACCAATAAAATTGACATTTGATAGCATTAGGCAACCTGGACATAGATGTTTTTAGTAATCCATACTCACTTTCCATTTAGACTTCGGTACAAACATGAGTGTGACCTTTGCATTTTGTGAAAGAAGTCTCATAAAAAGACCAGTCATGAAACCCTGTGGAAAACATGTTTTCTGAATTAGGAAGTGATGAAAAGTAAAACAAAATGCCTATAAATTTCTGAACTAGTGAATTAAATATATATCCTATCATGTGCATTAACTGAAGAAAAAGAAATGTACCAGTATTGAATAAAAATGAATGACAAAATACACATCACGTCCCATAGGAATCTACTTGCATTGATATAAAACTGTGTCAGTTACTGCAGAAATATTAGGATTTGTATGCACCATTTACTGTTAGTTTTCAGTAATAGGAATCAAATATGTAGTTCAGGTGGATGAATATTTCTCAGAATAATCTTGTGAAAAGTTGATTATTAATCCACATACATGAATATGAATGAATTTATGGAGTGTATAATAAGACACATATATTTCATATTTTGAAAAATCTGTAGAGTGTGTGTGTATATATATATAAACATACACACACACACACACACACACACACACACACACAAGCACGCACACAAACAGACATTAAAAAGTAGCAATATATCCCAATTGAAATTCACCACGAAATATATGTCATCCACAGATCCAAATAAATTTGTTTTACTGAACATGGATTCATGTATAATTTTATTGTACTAGGAAGCTCATCAATAGTTTGAATTTTCAGTTTCAACAGCGTTTAGGAGGAGTGATCTCTTCTCACAATTTGTGTCTGCCAAGTCAGCCACCTCACAAGAATGTACGTGTGGTACCAGGTAGGATTCTATATGTGCATATAAAAATACATGTGCTGAATAGGATACAGAGAAAGGTAGACAGGAATTCACATATTTGTTAACTTTAAAAACACATGGAGAACCATTTCAACAAAAAATTGACTAGATTTATAACTCCTACCCTATATAATGCAAAAGGCAATTCCAATGATACACCATTCCTCCTCTGAACTGCTTGTATTTCTATTCTGTTTGGGTTAATTTTCTCCATCATATTAGAATTAGTAGTCAGAGTCTAGTTGGCATGGGTTTGTGTCAGGGATTCAGTAGTTTGAATGAAAATTTGGAAAATGATTCCAATGTTTATGCAAATATATGCTACAAAAGTATCTTCCCACTCTCATCCATAACAATGCCTTGAGATTACCTTGGCCCCAAGTTAGACACAATTAGAGGAGAAGAGTTAGAAAATCTGTGAATACATATCTGGAATCAAATATGCTCACGAGTTCACAAACTTGGAGGTGGTAGAGGAGATTCCAAAAGTAAGGGACAGGGTAAACACTCCACAAACATGGAGCTCTGCTGGACTAAAGACTTCTTGAGGAACTGCCTCTGAGGTTGGGCACTTGAAATATATGTTGTAGTCAGGAGATTCAGCTTCCTTTGTAGTGAGACCATCAAATCTGGGTATGCTTCTATGTGACCTGGAATACATGATTTCTTATTTTCCAATAAACATGAGGAAGCTGTATTTAATTTTCTGTTTGTAGGTAAACTGTGGCCACTGGGGGCTAATAGTCTACTCTTGTGGACTCTGAAGCCATTTGGTCATCCTCCAGTTTTCCTGGTGTTGCTTGCTGCTGCACTGGGAATTTCATATTTGCTTCACGAATTACAAGGAATTCACCTGGGACAAAGTGCTGGAGGGAGTTCTGTCACCTGTGGTGAGTCAGGGTCTGCAGAAGAATGTACCAACCAGGCTTCTATTCCACATAGCTTGCCTCCTTGACCATAGCAACCGGATTCTGAACATTGGCCTGAAACCTCTCCATATAACAAGATACCTTTACATAGAAGCGTCTGCTGGATGCATCATGTCAGTCACAAGCCAATTGGAAGCCAATGGCAGATCCACATGGCCCCACCACAGATGTTTTTTTATCACACACCTGCCCATCACTGCACTAGGCCCACTACTCAGCAGGGTCCAACTTCCTGGAATCTCTGTTATACACCATTTTCATGAAACTCAGTCAATCAAGTCACTGTCCTGCATAATCATGTTCAGCAACAGGACAACCAAAGTTTCTCCAGTGCCATCTGGTCATGGGAATTTCAAAAATTTCATGGTATTTATCTAGCAATTTTTCAAGGATGAAGTTGGCAGCATGTGGGTTTCAATTTATTCAGGGACCATTAAATGTTGTGGAAGTTCATTTCAAATGAAGTTCTGGAGAACTCTCACAGGCAAGGTTTCCCAAAGATTGGCCAAAGGGTCACATAAATCCAGGCCCATTGAGGTCTACAATGTAACGTCCATGTGTGTTTTGACTCTCAACTAAGACTGCCAAGTCGTTAAGAATAAAATCATGTGATATCAAGCCTGAGATTCCCAGTGGTCTCTGGAGAGCCACCCTGGGCCTAGATCTCAGTTTCCAAGGGTGACTCTCATGCTTGGCCTTCTGAAATCCCAACTCAATTCATGGCAATACTTCTCTAAGTTCAGTTCCTGTACTCAGTCTCTAAGGGAATCACACCAGAGTTCAAACTCAGGTGGACTCAGTCATCCCTTTCAACTGCCACAAAAATAACCACAATTAATACCAAAACACTCCCACATGGCCCTCACCTTCTTCCATATAGACACTCATCATAACCTCTGACTGTAGATTTCCATGAGGAATGCAGCCCAAGAAAGTGTCCAAAATACGCTTTCTTGCCCCTCATTTACCTAAATTCTGAGTGACCTGGACACCCTTCCTGTGAACCAGGAGTGATCAAATAGGCCTGCCGTTAATACTGATCCACTTCTCAAATTTGAGACCTACTGACTGTGGGGTTTAGATTCTTTATGTGAATTGGAGTCATGAGAAAACCCAACCACCTATGTGCTAGCCTCTGCAGGGAATTGAAGAACTCATTTGACCTAAAGGATCCCTATTCTCACTTGATTGATGTCAGAAACCTTACAGAAGAAGGCGAAAGACTTCATCCACAATGACTGCTCTTTTGCTATTTTGGTTTTGGATGCACACATGGGATCTTTCTTTAGATCCATCAGTTGCTGAGAATCTAAGCTACAGCCTAACACAGGGCCAAGACGCTGATTCAGACACATCTCTTTGCAAAGCAATTAAGCAAAGAGCCACAGCTGATGCCCATTCTTTTTTATTTGAAAAAGGTTTTCTTCAGACTTCACAAAGTGTTTTCCTTAGGCAAAGACCTTCCTGACATTCAGGGAAACAGAACAATAGGTAAGCAAAAGGCCCAAAGCAGGGTTTCTCCAATGAGACTTTACAGGTCACACTGGTATGTGAGTTTTCTGAGATGCTCGCCATTCACTTCAGTTATTCAGTACATGGCCATGTCACAGAGCATGGAGGTGGTACATATCTTGGATACAAAACCATAAGCCTATTATGGAGAGTGACCAGATTTCTGGAAGAAAACAGGAACTTAGGAAGATCGTAGGTGTTGCCCATCATTATGGCAAGCCGCATTCTATTTATAAATTGGGCAGCATGAATGCTGGTAAGCTTTCTAAAAGACAGGACACATCCATTGATGCTTTCTCTTTTCTAATATCTACAATCATGGACACAGTGGGATACAGTGACACAGAAACACTCGCATTGTCAAATGACTTACTAGAAACAATTCCCCCCAAACCAAACAAACCTCATTTCCTACCTCTTCTCAGAACATGAGCCAAAACCACAAACCCACACCCACACCCACAAAGGCACCTCTTTCCTCCAAGTAGGTTGTGACTATTTGGAGTGTCCTCTGACTGTGGGCCATTCTAGGTTCCCCCAAAATGGCCTGTCCTGTCTCAGATTTTGTGTCCTTTGCCAAGTCTCTGAAGTTGTCAGGAGCCAGCAGTGAGCCACTACCTGTTTTCTCAGGAAAGGCCCCTCTTCAGAGTTTTCCTGCCATTTGGCCATCCTAACATCAATAGGTACCAAGAAAGACTGACTCTGTCCTTGGGAAATTCAAAAAGTAAAACCACTGAGACTGGGACTGGGGCTGTCAATGTTTGACTGGCTTCCTGGATCGCAAGTTCACAGAGTTCCATCACCAAGGAAGTGAGGTGAGGTCACTTCCGTCAGGAACTGAATGAGTTCACTGCCTTGGCAACCAATCTGTCCTAAGAGTTGCTTCCAAGCTTCCCATGAGATGGAGGCTGCCCCTGCTTCCTGTGACCCTTTCACAAGTTAGAATGGTATATCACCCATAGGCACCCAGGAGCAGCTCTCCACACAGGTATCATTTGGTCCATCTTCTCTACATTAAGAATGGAGAGGCTGATTCAGACAGAACCCTTCACCCTGACCAGGTTGTTTTCCATGGAAGATGACTTTTGCACTCTCAGGTCCTTCAGAGTTGCCTACATCTTCTCCAGAGATTATATCTGCATGGACCTTTGAGGTTATCAGCAGGTGGAAGATTCCCTATATTCCTGTATTGTAACACCAACTCTGTCCCTGCTCTTCTGTAACGTTAGATTGAGGGAACCATGTATGGTTAGGGTTAATAACATGTTTGATTTGGGTTAGTAATCATTATGCTGAATAAATAATGGTATTGGGAACCTGCAATATGTATAAAAATATATAGGTGAAATATATGTATAAAAACAGAAATCTAAGTAACATTTGAAGCCCAGAAGGGCACTGGGCCCTTGATTGGGATACTTAGCTTTGAAAAAATTGATATACAATGGCATAGGAGCTTGTACTTTGTATCATAGAATGTAGAAGAGAACATCCAGTCAAAAAGGATAGTCGGTAGTGAAAGGTTAATAAAATAGGTACTTGTCACTTACTGTTTTTCTGTATGCTTAACAAAACACTGTTGAAATCTTGAGAACTGTTTGCTAATCTTGTTCCCAGAATGTGCTGTCCCCAACTGCCAAAGTGTAGAATGTACTCCCTCACCCGGTTGCATGCAAACCGACCACTCGCCCTGACCCATCAGTATACTTCCCTCCCTGCCCTCTCCAAGGAAAATATATATGTTCTGCTTAAACTGTTCTCAGGGCTCTCTGCTCTATTCAAGTGAGCTCCGAGCCCCAGCATGCTGGACCCAGAATAAACCCTTTGCTGTTGGATAAGACAGTCTGTTAGTGGTCTCTTCCTTCCATGCTCACCCGACCTTTACATATGGAGATTCCACCGAGTTTTGGCAGCGGCGGACAAAAGACCCTAACGGGTTCCTCTTGGGTTAAGTAAGGCACCTCTTTCTTGTTTCAGTGTTAAGGTTAGTGCTGGGCAAAATGGCTGTCGATGAAGAGCGTGAGTTCTCTCCGATGGTGGCTGACAGACGTGTCACAGAGCCACAGGCCACGTCCCTGGGGAACTTCCCAAAGACTCGGGAAATCGAGGAACAATAGTCTCTTCGACTCAGTAATATTTTGTATCTGATTCGGAATTGCCAGCCCATTGGGTTTTGCTGGCTACTCAGTCCTGGTCTCAGTTTTGGATGTCCATTGAATGTCTTTATTGTCTTGTCTTGTCTGTGTCGTGTGTCTTGCATTCACTCTTTGTGTATCTTTCATTATGGGACACAGCACTTCAATGCCCCTGTCCCTGACCCTTGATCACTGGACCAAAGTCCGCTTAAGGGCTCAGAATCTTTCTTTTTTAGTTAAACGCTGGACCTTTCAGAATCTCTGTGCCTCAGAATGGCCCACCTTTGAATTTGGATGGCCCCTAGAAGGATCTTTCTACTTCCCACTAATTTAAGAAGTCAGAGATATTGTCTTTCACCCGGGCACACATAGCCATCCGGATCAACAGCCATATATCTTAACTTTGCTGGACCTCTGCAAATCTCCTCCTCAATGGGTGAAGCCTTTCTTTGTCCCTTCCCCTGCTCCTACTTCTTCCCCCATGATCTCTCAAACCCTCTGCTCCTCCTCCTCCTCCACCCTTTGTAATCCCTGAGTCAAAAGATTTGACTCTTCTGGACTCTCTTCCCCCTTATTATACCCTGCCTTCGTCCCACAACCACCAACACCCTCTAAGTGATTCCCCTGTAGCTGACTCAGCCTCTCTACCACTGGAGGAATATAAGCTGGCCCAGCGCCCTCCAGATAACTCCCCCGCAGCACACACAGCCCCTCCTCTGCAGGAGGAAGCTAGCCCAGCTAAGGAAACTTGATGGTGGTGAATGATTGAA